>NC_062525.1:13989421-14116921 GCF_022655615.1 Tachysurus fulvidraco | reverse complement strand
CAAGTAAACACAACATGCAATTTTAAATGAAGATTTTTACTATTAAGGGAAAACAAAATCCAAACCTACATGGCCCTGTAGGAAAAAGAACTTGCTCCCTAAACCAAATAACTGTTTGGGCCACCCTTAGCAGCAAGAACTGCAATCAAGCGTTTGTGATAACTTGCAATGAGTCTGTTACAGCACTGTGGAGGAATCTTGGTCCACTCATCTTTGCAGAATCGTTGTAATTCATCCACATTGGAAGGTTTTCAAGCATGAACCGCCTTTTTAAGGTCATGCCACAGCATCTCAATAGGATTCAGGTCAGGACTTTGACTAGGCCACTCCAAAGCCTTCATTTTCAGAACCCAAGTTCGCTTCAGCTTGAGTTCACAATCAAATGCAGTGTTACTTTTACGCCAGATGTAATGGGACACGCACCTTCCAAAAAGTTTTGTCTCGTCAGTCCACAGAGTATTTTCCCAAAAGACTTCAAGATGTTTTCTGGCAAATCTGAGACAAGCCTTTTATGTTCCTTTTGCTTAGCAGCGGTTTTTGTCTTGGAACTTTTTGCCCAGTCTCTTTCTTATGGTATAGTCATGACCACTGACAACTGAGGCAAATGAGGCCTGCAGTTCTTTGGATGTTGTTGTCGGGTCTTTTGTGACATTGGATGAGTCGTCGCTGCACTCACTCCTGGAAAGGATCATCACTGTTCCATGTTTTCGCCATTTGTGGATAATGGCTCTCACTGTGATTTGCTGGAGTTCCAGACTGATAGATCTCAATTACTTTCTTTCTCATTTGTTCAAGGTTGATAAACCAGGTAAGTTATGTTTTAACAAGGGGGGGGGGGGGGATTTTCACATAAAAAGTCTATTCCATTAAAGAATAGTGATGCTATGCAAAAAAATAAAAAAATAAAAAAATCTAAATTGTCTAACACAGGTGTACGGAGAGATAGTATTTAATCCAAAGCCAGTACAACTTTCCTGAAGTTTATTAAACTAAAACCTGAGCCCAAGGACAAATTTGAAACACCTTGGAAGCACCTTTAAACATGCTTTTTATGTAATCCTTCTCTTTCTTTTTTTATATTAAATTCAGCATTGACTCAAAGGTGGATACACCACATATCACAGCCAGTAGGCTGCAGATAGACCTGGAATTTAAGAATCATGCCACTATCTTTGAATAGATATCTATCTGCTTGCCCTTGATAAATGGTTGAACCATGTAATCTATTTTCATTTGTTCCTCTTTTCTTTCCGGTGTTTTATTGCCTGTTCCTGGCAACACTTCCTGTCTACCTCAGTAAAAACTGTGTGATGGAATTCCAAGTGGTCAGAGACACTCCTGCGTGTATACTTTATTGCAGGTATAGTGTTTTAAAGCAGGTTTAAAATCAGTGTTTAGACACCAAGGCCATGCTGAATGACTGCTGTTCAGAGCTCTAGATATTTTTTCATATTAAATTATGCATAAATGTGTCGTGAAAACTCTTTCTTGCTACTTGTCAGGTGTTTTCTGTTGTTGCAATGCACTAAATGTTAGTTTTCTCCACTATCAACTTTCTGTTACACTTGAAATAGCATTTAATGTGACCAGTAAACATTAAACTCCAGTAATAAGTAGAGAAGCAGGAGGTCAAACTGAGCAGGAGTGAAGCAGGATAGGATCTGGGAAACCCATTTAAGTTCATTTTAGAAAAGGTAAATTGAGTTTTGGCTAAAATTAAATTTTTCTGCCAATAGCATGCTTTGACTCCTCAACTTTAATAAAGCTGAGAAAATATGATTCACCAAAATGAATGTTTTTATTCACTTTTTAACATCGCCTCAGCTTTTGTTTTTTGGGATCATGAAGACAGCTTATGAGTCAGTCTAAAGATGTGTAAAATCTTGCTAGCTAAGTGTGATTTTCTCGCACAATGAATTTCAGAAAGCTCTGTGCCACAGCAAAACAGACGTAAGCCTATTCAATTCGGTTTGTAATCGCATACCAGCTGTCACATTTTCCATGGTGTGCATCGCATTGTCTTGGAAAGGAAGACACAAGCTTACGCACATCGAGTTGAAAATGGATAAAGTTGAAAACGCCATTTGGCAGTCACTTTGAAGTCTCTATCAGTGAATACATTAACACTAGTTCACTAGGTTACAGACTTCAGACCATCAGCCTAAAACTCTATTTAGGTTTTTATTTTATTTTTTAAATATACACATACAACAAACATTGTATGAATATAGCCAGTGATTCAGCTGTTTGTACATCTAGGGGAAGTTTATTCCACCACCTCAGTGCCAAAACAGAAAAGATTGCTGTATACTTGCTGTATACTTACCTCTTACCCTGAGAGATGGTAGGACCAGTCGAGCAGTGCTGGTAGCTCTGAGGGTCCGAGGTGCTGTGCGAGGTGTGATAAAATTTTATAAAACTAAAACTTTGAGGTAAGAGGGAGCTGGTCCATTTTTGGCTTTGTAGACAAGCATCTGTGTTTTGAATCTGATGCGTGCAGCTACTGGATGCCAGTGGAGGGAGTGCAGCTGTGGGGTGATATGTGAGAACTGATCAAGTCATGCAGCTGCATTTTGGATCTTTGCAGAGGATGAATTGTGTTAATAGGTAGACCTGCAGGCAGTGAGTTGCAATAGTCCAGTCTTGAAATGACAAGAGACTGATAAAGTACCTGAGAAGCCTGTGTGAACACTCACTCACTCACTCATTTTCTACCGCTTATCCGAACTTCTCGGGTCACGGGGAGCCTGTGCCTATCTCAGGTGTCATCGGGCATCAAGGCAGGATACACCCTGGACGGAGTCCTGTGTGAACAAAAATGGCGAAATGCTTATGATGTTGTACGGAAGAAACCGGCATGAGCATGTCACATTAGCAAAATTCGAGGAAAGGACAGTTGATTGTCCATAGTTACCCCAAGGTTGCTAGCTGTGACCAAAAGGGAGATCAGATGGGTGTGAATGGATATTGCAAATTTATTCAGCAGTACAAAACTCATTTAATTAAGCAGTGATTTAGACAAGTCAAGAGACTACAAGGCTTATATTTAACTGTCACAAGTGATTTTTAGCCCAGGTGATGAGGCAGAGACTGATGTGGACGATGCTGGATAATCAGAAGTATCACTCATTTCTTGTTGTAAACTTCTGAGTCTTTATGAGAATTATTGATTATTTAAAGTGTCACTTTAGTTGTGTTATTTTTCATTGAGTTGATAAGGTTACAAATGTTCAAATTTCTAGGGAAATATAATAAGTTCTAATAATATTCAAACTTTCTCAGAGACACTTGAAGCCAGCAAACCAGATCATTTCAAGCTGCTGCTCCTCCTAGATTACAAGGAACCGTAAAATCCTTGAAGAAAACTGCTAACTACCCTCTTTTGGATACATGACCGCATTGATCGTGTCTCTGTGATTGACAGGAAACAGAGATTATGCTATGCCTCCTTCCCTGAGAGCAAAACCTCAGTTGGCTCCTGGCCACAGATGGCTCTATAATGGTCTTATTTCGAACATGCAATTTTCAGTGGAATGCTTACAAAATAATGAAATAAATGTTATTATTATTAAACATTGAATGACTCCTGGCTGGTGTGATGTCTGAAAAGCCATTCATTTTGAATACTATGAATGCTATGAATGAAACAGTTTTCATGGTTATTTTTATAACTAATATTCTTCGTTATGTTACATAATAATGAATCAATAACAGCTACTTTTCAACTTGTTTTCTACCGTTGTCCCTTTTCCACATAACTAGCCATTAAAATAATTTACTTTTACTAGCATTTAAGTGGAAGAAAATATCACTATCTAAGTATGTGAAGGGTTTTCCCAGACCTCCATACATGAAGGAGAACTAAAGCTCATAGATAATGCATCATCAGTACTTGAAAACTAAATTAAACCTGTTACCAAATTAAAATTGACATCTTTCCCAATTACCTGGCAGTGAATGCAATACGCAGTTCTGTGATTCACAGTGTAATTGGTTGTTTTCCTTTTCCTTCTGCTACACCTATTTCCCTTACAAGATATAACTGTGATTGCTTGGCTGGAACTTGAGCACCTTTAATCAATCAATCAATCGACTTCATTCATCTGTTACTGGTTACTACTTTTCTTCAATTTGTTTGAAATAAATAAAAAGCTTAGATACAAAAACCATTCCAAACAGGCTGCACATTTTGATATTTCACAAAATATAGTACAAAAAAAGGTACAAGGGAAATCTGTGTGCATTATGTCATATTACTTAAGAACTCTGATGTAATTTTTTTTCTTAATCTTACAAAGCTTGATACTCTGCCAAAATGTATGCACAGTTCACTTTAATTCAGATTGGAGACTGCAATAATTCAAAGTACAACACATTAAGTTATATTCTAATTAGAATTTAATTTATTCAAGCTTTTAAGACACTCTAATTATAATGCAGCAGCTACTACTGTAAGATGAAGGGCAGAAATTCTGCTTATGCAGATCATGGATTTAAATTGACCCGTAGCTTGACATTTATGCAGAATGATTATTATGTCAAAGTGGCATTAATGAGAGCCTTTTACTACATTCAAGAGGAGCAAAGTGTTTGGCTGGTGACTGTGTATAGAGAACTGTTATTTTATTCAGTGATTTCGACAATCAGAAATTACTACTGATTTCTACTACTTGATTACTAAATCAATTTGTTTCATTGCTATTGAAATTGGCCTGGCTGCTTATTGATTATTGACATGGTTAACTAGACCAATCTGTCATGAGCATATTTGGCAACTTGCTAAATATATTACTTAACCTTGATGCCTTATGAGATTGTCCCAATTTTGGAAGAGTGCAGCAATAAGACTTATTTGACTCTCCAATCATATCAATGACCAGTGCAGCTCACGTTGCAAGACAATTCCAGAGCAGTCTTCGTGTATTCGGAAGATGGTAAAGAATTGGAATAGAAATACTCTCACCAGTCACCTGAACAGCTGCTCATGCATGCAAATGTCTATTCAGCCAATCATGTGACAGCTATGGAATGCATTAAAAATGAATACAAACGAGTCCAAAGAGTCAATATTTTCGTTGAGCCTGTGCCCAATGTAGCCTCATATCGCTGTTCTTGGCTGACTTGGGCTTCTGCTTTTGTATCACATCAACCTCAAGGTTTGGCATGCTACACGTTGTAAGATACTTTTCTGCTCACCACAGTTATCAAGAGATGATCATATCTGTCCTTACCTGTGGAGTTTTCATAAATGTCCTTAACGCAAACCAGTAATCTGAGTAATATTAGCTCAAACCAGTCTGGACATTATCCTCTGACCTCTCTCATCAAAATGACGTTTCTGCCTGCAAAGATGCTGCTTACTTGATGCACTTTTTTTCGTTTCTCACCACATGTAAAATCCAGAGAACAGAGAAGCAGCCTCTGAAACTCTCAAAACTTTTTTGGTACCAGAAAAACCCCAACAAATATGCCTCAAATATATATTATATCTCAAATTATATCTCAAAATCACTAAGATTTTTGTTTTCCCAATCTGATGTTAGATTAAGGTCCTTATTATTTGCATTGTGCTCTTGCCACATGATTGGTTGAAAAGATAATTGTACAAATAAGCAGGGGTATAGTGTTCTAATTAAGGTAGCCAATAAATGTATGTCTAGCAATTGTTCTGTCATGTTTCTCAAAACAAAACAAAAAAAAAGAGATGTTTCTGAAGCATCAGTGAGAAAGGATGAACGGTCCTTTTGAAAAGCTTTTACATAACAATCTGATCAAACTCAGATAGCTCTCTTCCTGACGGTGCATTTTAGCTACTTTACAAGTATAATTCCTTCACTGAAAACCAGCCCCTGGGCTCACCTGTAAAAAGGCTCTGAAAATCCTCAAATAGCTTAAGGCTTGTTAATGGTGATGTTTTGCAAGAAATACCTTCCATGTTTCTTCTTCTTTCTGCTTCACTTTGAAGCTTTTACCGGTAATATATCCTCTGAGTGGAGATTTCCAAAATATAGAATGCAAGCTAGACCCCTTCACTCTTTCCTGAGATATGATTAAGCAGGACTGGGATTCTGGCACTTTTAGTTGTGGAGCATTCCTCCATGAAAAATGAAAATAAATAAATAAATAAATAAATAAATAAATAAATAGAAAAGCCCACGTTGCACCAGCCTTTACTATATGACATTTATATTTTATTATTTGAGTTATAGCCTCTAAATTGGTCATAAATATCACAGAATTCATGTGCGGGCCATCATGCTGGAGCAATTTCTGCTAGCATTATTCATTCCTCTATAGCACAGGCTAGGTCTCTAAACACAGGATGCAATCATAAATAACAAAGTCTTATTAAATGTTTACAAGAAGAGACAATTAGATGCTGCCCAGGAAAGAGCTGTATATTATTTCTGTGGATTTAAAAGATAAATGCTTTAAAAAAACAGCCCCCACCAAAAATACTGGAACAACAAGGCCAATTTATTTATTTGTGCTATACTCCAGAGACAACTGAATTTTAAGATCAAAAGAATGAAATGAGACAAGAGTTTCAGATTTCATTGCTTTTATTTTTGGTACTTGGTATTCTACAGGTCTTACATAACATTAAAACTTTTGTTTCAGACCAGCCAATTGTTAGGCAATCAAACATATATGAACAGACAACTATTAATATCCATTGCTTGCATTGCTACATCAAACCTATGACTCAGTGACATCACTAAATTGTTGGTTACTTCTTTTGTGCTCCTTTTCCATGGTTTTGCCTTAGCCTTTTTTAGTTGTTTTGGTCATTTTCTTTCTGCATGATAAAGTTTCTACGTATTAATTTGGAAGCATTTCTCTGTAAATTGACAGTCAAAATCTTCCTGTTAAATTCCGTATTCACTCTGCTGCTATGGTGAACATCAGTAAGGATTAGTGAGCCGAGCCTGTTCCAGAAGCAGCCATTCAAGCCAAAGCCAGAACACTACCTTCACCATGTTTCACAGATGAGTTCGTATGTTTTGGATCATGAGTGGATTCTTTCTTCCTCTGCACTTCTTTAAACAGTGGATCGTGACACCTTCAACCTTGCATTGTGGTGGTTGTTGGTGGTGTCACTGACTGTTTTTTGGGGTTTTCTTCACAGCTCACTGCTCAATGTTTCTGTTCTTTGTGTGTGTTTGTTGTGTTCTTTGGTCGACCTGTTTGATGTCTGTCCCTCAGTACATGAGTAGGTTCCTTCTTTTTTAGTACAGTCCAAATTGTTGTGTTGCCCCCTGCCTCTGGTTGCTTGCCTTTTCTTCTCAGCTTCAAAATGCCTTGCTTTTCTCAAATTAACAGTTTGCTGATCTTCATGTAGGCTTATCCTGTTAATACAATATGTAAATGCAGTCTTCACAGGTGAAATTGATGTCTAAAACCAAGATTAGATGTTCAGTGCTATTTATTGATTTAACAATCAATATCACAGGACACAACTGGGGAATGAAAATATTATGACATTGTTTTGTTTCTTATACAAAGTGTGCTATATTCTGTGACTTTTAATATATTTACATGTAGATACCAGGAAATCCTATTTATCCTTTGATCTTAAACCCAAAAATTCACAGTCTTTTGCAAAAACATGTGAATTGGCCTTCATGTTCTAATACTTTCGGAGGGGACTGTACGCTCATTCAATCTAGCACAAGGACATGATATTGCTTTCCGATATTTGGTATGTATATTTTAATATACAGTATGTGTAGCATATATTTTACCAGTCACTACAGGAATGACAAAATGCTTGTTAGAATCTGACTAGTTCTCTTTCTCTCCCTCCATGTCTACTCAAGGTTTGAAGCATCCTAAAATCATTAATCAAGTAATTATTATTTCTTTTGGGGAAAGGTTCCCTTCATATGGCAACACTGTTACATGGACTATACTTAACCTTTATAAAAGGGGATATTGTTTATGAAGAGCTTGTATGGTTTTGTAGTAAGTCATATCTAGTAAACCTTATGGGAGAGAATCTCTAGAGTACACCTAGCAGCCTTTGTAATGAGGAAAGAATGCACTCAGCCATATAGCACTGTACATTCAGTCAGGAGTTTGAAATTAAAGGACCAAATGGTGCGTGCATTAAATTTTCCCCGAATCTCCAGGGTTCCCCTGCGCTCACTAGAATCAAACTCAATTTTGAGAGCCCCATCTGCCTCGTTGAGTCTTACATCTCAGCTATGAGTGGAAACTTTCTTTCCGGGAGCACAAGCGTGCAGACCTTCCACTTAACTTGGCTGCCATTTACAACTCGAAACTTAGAAACTTGTTTTAATAACTTGAGACTTGTTCTATATTACCCTGAACATCAGTATTATTCTAACCCCATTTAAAAGCATGACAGCTGGCTATCCCTCCTACACTACTTGCCTTGTAAAGAGCTGCTCTTCTGCTCGTCTTTATGCACGGCGGTGTTCTGAAGTGGTTCATGATAACTGATGTCTAAACCCAAGGGAAAAGATTAAATGTGATGCTGTATTTTCTGCAATTGTCAGCAAAGCCAGTCAAACGACTGGAGTGTGTGGGGACCAGTTTGCCAAATGATGGAAGTTTTATAGTGGAATTTATTAGTTCATCCAGACTCCACCTGTCTCATGGCCATTATTTCTCATTTTGAGGTACAGTATAAATACACAATCGTTGGAGTTTCAGAACTAATTTTGAAGTTGAGTTTGCTAACAATGTGTATTTGTAAGAAAGCTCCAAGTACATTTTCCTATCTGATTCTGTTGTTAATATAGGAGCCTCCAAAACACCACATTGACTAATGCAGACGTATTTTACTCACATTCTCTGGTTTTCTGACTGCATCTGTAACCTTACTTCCAGAGTGCATTTCTGAATACTTTTTTCCTGTTTTCCTCTTGTTTTTGGATTTATTTTGATTACCATATTCTCAATTAGGCTATCTGATTTTGAATATAATTTCTATTTATGGTGACTTATGATGCATTTTTCCTCTTTTTTTCACCACATGTTTGTCACCCACCCACCAGCCAGATCGTGGCTATCACACAACAGCTACCAACCAGGGAGGTTAAAGTATAGGACATACTTCCTCGAAGACATGTGAAGCCAGCCATCCACATCTTTTCCAACTGCTGCTCATGCTGTGTCATAGGGCAGCATAAAACTCTCGAAGGAAAACTCTTGCTATCCTTTTCTGCATACAGGAGCTCACAGACACCCACAATTGGCTAATAGCGTTGTGATTGACAGGAGACAGAGCATAGCCAATTTGGCCAAGGATATCAGTGGCATCTTCCAAAGATGAATGCTTTTCTGTTGCATCACTTGTGACCTCTCAAAGGATATTGTTAACAGGAAACTGAGGCATATGACAGTTGAGAGCAGGAAATATTGCTGTTATATTCTCACTGGGTATTAGGTGCTGTTCTTCAAGTGGGAAGTCTGGCAGCCAGTGTGTAACTTAATAAAAATATGAAGATATTACACATTATATCCAAGCACATAGGGTTTCATTTTTAAGTTGGGATTTATGCAGATGACTAATAAATCACAAAACACATCCTACATAACATGTTACTGAAATTTCCTAAAGTGTACAGAATTACATATCGCAATAATAACCGCTGCCCTGTAGCGTTAATTTTTTTAGTGATAAAATATTTTCTTTCTAAGACTCAATCTAATTTTTTTGCCTATATTTTCTAGTTCATACATTTCGCTTCCCAAAAAAAAAATACACCAGAATCACAAACTGATGATCTTTGGCCTGTATGTTTACATTTATCAAGTGTTGCTTGCTGAATATGGATTAGCTTTTAGCTTTGAATCTCTTTTATCTAGGGAAATGACCAAGCTTCCCAAAATTTTACACATGCTAAAGTCTATGGCATATGTTAGTAAGAGCAGTTGTTACAGCCTAACATTTACAATATGTGTGTAGAGTACACTCTATAGATCAGCCATAAATTTAAAACCACCTGCCTATATTATATCCCAATTTATTATACCTGTATATGTCATCCACTCCCCTGTATATATCAACCCCATAGCTGTATATCATATTTGTTATCTATTGTAAATTTACCACTATACCCTTCTGATTAGATGCTAACTGCATTTCTTCTGATTACTTTACACAATGACAATAAAGTTGAATCTAATCTAATATTGTTTAGCTCTCCCTTGTGCCAACAAAACAGCTCTGTGTATTTCGAAGCATGGACTACACAAGACCTCTGAAGGTGTGCTGTGACATTTAGCATCAACATTAAAAGCAAAGCCTTTAAGTCCTATAAGTTGTGAGGTAGGGCCATCATGCATCGTGAAGCACATCCCAAAGATGCCTAATTGGATTAAGATGTGAGAAATCTGGAGGCCAAGTCAACATCCTCATCAAAGCTACCCAGATCCTTACGTTTGCCCATTTTCCTGCTTCCAACACATCAGCTAAATGCCTAATATACCCCAGCCATTTACAGGTGCCACTGTATAACTAAATAATCAATATGATTCCCCTCAACATTATTTCTACTTATTTTATTTCCAGGCAAACATCTTATAATTAAAAATCATTTAAATAAATGATATTTATTAATACCGAAAGTTACTGTTTTAATGAACAGAAAGAGTTAAAACAATTGACTTTATTCATAACCATCTAGTAATAGATATGACCTTAATCAGTGTCTGTTCATATGAGACTACCTTGCTTATTAAAATATATGCTTCATTACTTCCTGATGCACTAAGAATTATATTACTTATAAAATTATTACTTACATTTTATTCTTAATGTAGTCATATATTCCAGAGGGTCAAAGGGAACTTCTATTTTGAATTACAATTTGGCTCAGAGCAGTGAAGCTCCCAACTATGGCTAGAAGTGTATGAAAAATTCATGCTTTTCTTCTTTCTATGATAACAGGACAGGTCATGGATTTAGGGATGTCACGCTATTGCATTTTCAAAAAGAGCAACATCAAATGACATAATACTGCACTGACTGTGCAAAGGGAATGAATTAGTTATGGAATCTGAATATTCCTTCCATGGACTTGTTAGGTGGATTCATTCATTTAGCAGAACAGTAAAGAAGATCTTGCTTTCTGTGAATTTTATCTATCTATCTATCTATCTATCTATCTATCTATCTATCTATCTATCTATCTATCTATCTATCTATCTATCTATCTATCTATCTATCTATCTATCTATCTATCTATCTATCTATCTATTAATTTATCTATGGCCTATATACAGATTGAGTAGTTCTTCACCCACCTCATAGCAGGCCTTGTATCAAGTACTCCACCAATATAGGTCATTTTGTAGCTATATAGTTACAAACCGACGACTATTTGGTGCCATTTCATGGTACAGAAATGGCCCTGAGACAGTCACAAGACTATGTAGTAGTGGTAACAGTGTATCAAGTAGAGAAAGACAGAATTTTTTTTATAAACACCAAATTGTCATTGCTGGGAGAAGAACATTACAAAAATAATCTGCAGCAATATAAAATCTCTTACCAGCCCCAAACACCCAAAAGCCAGGTGAGAGGTGTCCATTTCTGTTGAAAAGTTTATTTTCATTGATCATCCAATTGTTCTCATAACAGCAGGAACTACATCTTTCGTTATATGATTATTTCTTTATATCATTTCGGCATATTCCTTGCTCAGGGTTGGAATTACATCAGCTTACAAAGCACTGCTTTCAAAGCAAATGACTGAATGGCTTGATTTGCAAAACTGTCTTCATTGCTATTGTCTTGCTAATTTGCTGGAGTAAGCTTCAAGTAAGCTTTATAGTTTTATAATTACTGCTGATAAGCTGTAGTACAAACGCAACACAAAGAAACTTCCTGCCACACTCACATTTGAATATTTTACATCTTATCTTTCTCAGATGCTGCATCAGACTCGTAGCTGAGGAACAGCAGCTATATATTTTAGGACTTAGGGTTGTCAAGTTATTCACAATATTGATGATGGTTGTGAATATTAATGGTCTTAGCTGTGGCATGGTGGGAGGAAAGAGACAAAAACAGCCTACACAGCAACATTCTCAGTGTTGACTTATTATCAACATAAGTCTTATGTTGAACACTGTATATGTTCATTTAACCCTGGAATACTGCTGTTTACACCAATCTTCCAAAACATATGTATGCTAAGGTGATTATCTAAATAAAATTCCTGGGAGTAACACAAAAAAGCCTGATTGCATATGGTTGCATATGGTTATTAATCATGCAATATTATCAGTATTTCTTAGTTCTACTAGTAAGTATAACAAAATATAAAGTATGTAACTGTGGAATCATGAAGTAGTATTTTCACTTTTAGTGCTGGCCTGGCATTTTAAAATAAATGTAAAATTCAACAGCATTAACCCTCATGGTTCATGAATAAAAGAAAATCTGAAACCTTTTTAAAGTGTTAGCATGCTTTAGCAAAGCCTCAGCTACAGTATGCCGTGGAGAGAGAACTGGGCATTATTCTCTCTCTCTCTCTCTCTCTCTCTCTCTCTCTCTCTGTGTGTGTGTGTGTGTGTGTGTGTGTGTGTGTGTGTGTGTGTGTGTGTGTGTGTGTGCATGGAAAATCACCAATACTGTGACAGAGAGAGGACATTTGTGTCAGTGCTGTCTATTTAAAAAAAAACACAGAGGTAGGTGAAACAAAACTATTTATTATTTTTTTTAATAATAAAAAAAGATGTATCAGATATATTTATTAAATTATAAATAAATTATAATAATTCTATTTATTTATTTATCTATTTTTATTATTTGTTTTTTTATAGAATAGACGAAATGGAAATAAATAATAAAACAAAAGAAGGATTTTTCTGGATGATGGGTGATATCCTGCTGTCCTTTCCTACAATTGTTTACCTGTGTGCTAGGTGACAATGTTGTTATTTAGAGTAAAACTATTAATAGTTTTAAATATTAATAATAAAAAAAAATTATAAAATGATGTATAAGATATATTTAGTAAATATATTTATTCCAGCATAAAACATTACTGGCTGGAATTCTTTTACAAATATTACATTTGTTCAGGTAATTTTTAGCTAACAAAGATGAAGTTAGAATGCTAGGTTGTTTTATTAAAATGTCACTTTGGCCCTTTCATTTCTTATATAAAAACACCTTTATTAAAAATGAAATCTTATTTTATGAAGTATGTAAATGTGTTTCTAAACATTTAGTTTAACACCATCAAAGGTCCAGGGATCCTTTAAATTCATGAAATATATACATTACTTTAATTACCAATAATTATTTTTCCTTATGAGAAGCCTGTCAATAAAGAGAAATCACCAACCTTTTCTTCTGCCAAGACAGTAAAGAACGGCTTTCAATTTCAGGATTAGCTCCAACAGAAGCAGATGGTGGGATT
This sequence comes from Tachysurus fulvidraco, assembly GCF_022655615.1. Classification (NCBI taxonomy): domain Eukaryota; kingdom Metazoa; phylum Chordata; class Actinopteri; order Siluriformes; family Bagridae; genus Tachysurus; species Tachysurus fulvidraco. The sequence continues at coordinate 14,103,518 of NC_062525.1, read as the reverse complement.
TGGCAGACTTTGTTGGCTAATAAATTGCCTTTTGACTGATACGCCTATTTTCACATATTATTATCTGTGAAACACCATGACAAGAAACCTAGATGCGAGCAAAGGATGCCAGATTCTTCTTGCATGTATTTTTGTGCCATCTGTTTTGATTAATAGAGTTGGGGCTATTGGATTTGTACTGCACCTGGGAAATGATACTATAGCTCGTCCCCCTCCCTCAAAATCATATGGTTCAATGTTTCCTAATAACTAAAAATATCCATTACATTTATCCTGCTTATAGAAAACAACCTGCCCCGGTGAACAGCTGCATAGCGGCGCTTTGTACGCCTGAAGTATTTGACCTCATTGTTTACTGTAGTTCCTAACAGATAACTACAAATCTGTTAACTTTTTTTTTTTTTTTAAGTTGTAGAATAAAAAAGGCTGGATAGATAGTAGAGAAAGACAAGCTGTCAGACTGAGCTTTCGATTAACAAAGGTGTAGCAATCAGCTAATGTGAGTTAAGAGTTTGGAGAGGCTTGTTAAAGGTGCTGTTCCTTTAACCATTACAGCTGTGATTGGAAGTGACAGAGTGGATTTGTCTAAGGATCATTTAGTGATCTGCTAGTCCACTAGAAATCTCCAATAATTGGACAATCGTAGAGTGTTCCTTTTTAATTATTCACATCAGAGGACAAACTTTACAAGAAGACAGAATAAAGTTCAGCTAGGTGTGCACCAAAGAACTACTTTGAAGTACTTTGAAGTAAAAAAAAAAAATAGAGTGAAAAATATTAAAGTGAAATAATGATGTTCAAACAGTCATTCTCTAATGAGAGCTGGTGGCTATAATAATTTAGTCTTCTTCTTCTTCTTCTTCTTCTTCTTCTTCTTCTTCTTCTTCTTCTTCTTTCTCTTTTAATTTCCATAATTTTCATGATTACCTTTAGCGATCAGCCTGTTTGCAATGGAGTGTGTAGTTTGTACTCTCGCATTAGTTTTGAGCGTCCACTTTATTAGGAATACCTAGACATTTATGCATACAGTACAATCAATATGTAACATCCAGTATCAGCTAATAATGTGGCAGAGGATTCCTACGGGACATGAGTTTCATGTTCAGATCAAATACCAGCATGTGGAAGGGATGTGACTTGAACTAGAGTAAACTAGGTGGTTGAAGATTCGAAAAATGTGTTTAGTTTTGGTTAGGCTGTGCTCATTGTAGCTTCAGATACCTGTTCTATGCTGACCAGAGTGAAACAAATCCTTTGTTGTTGTAGCCCATCAGTTTTAAGCTTTGATCCTAGGATGCTTTTCTGTTCACCACAATTATAAACGGTGATTAATTGAGTTGCTGTAGGCTTCCTGTCAGTCTGAACCAGTCTGATCATTCTCCTCTGACATCTCTTATCAACACAGAATTTCTGCCCAGATACCTGACAATGGATTTTTTTTTTGCTTAGTTTTCACACCAGACTGTAAATTCTAAAAACTGTTATGTGCGAAAACTATAGGAGATCAACAGTTTCTGAAATACTCAGACCAGCCTGTCTGGCACCGACCTTCATGCAATGGTCAGTGAGTTCATGTGGAGTTTCTTAAATGTTATTAATGCTTAAACACTATTATTGCCATAGACCAGATAAAACTAAACTGATATGAAATAGCAATTAAATAAAGAACTCTAAACCTTTATGGAACTTATTAACTGGTTGCTTTCAGATGGGACTCTAAATGAGTGCTTCATTATTAAAGGAAGCCAATAGATAAAAGACTCTTAGGCAGTTCTCGAATTATTAAGATGCGATGTGTTACAAGTACCTAATTAGAGTGATAAGGATTCTGTCTTTTCCCCTATCATATTAGGATTAGATTGTTCCAGTAAAATAATGCAATTTCTCTCAAATCTTAAGTGGTTTAGATATTCAACAATTACAATCTTATAGTATATACATACAGTACTGTTTATAAGTCCTATACACTATACTGTGCACCTTATCTTTTTTTTTTTTTTTTAAGCATTATGTCTTAGATATTTATTTCCTGAATGCATTCCAGGACCAGTAAAAAAAAAAAAATTCCAGACAATTTAAAGAAAAATGTCTGTATTTCAGTAGGGAATGTAAAGCAGAAGCATTTGCAACACTTAGAGTCTCCAGAAGACCCACAGCTGATACAACAATAAGCTGAACTGCTGATCAGTCTCTGGACGTTACACAGAATGGTGCAAAAATCAAAAAAAAAATAAAAAAGTGTGTGAAGGGTGTGCAGGCTGAAACACCTTTGGTGATGAGAGAGATCAGATCAGAGGAGAATAACCAGACAAAAGTCTATGATAACTCAAATCACTCTTTGCAACCGTGGTGAGCAGAAACACATCTCAGTATAAATAACACATCAATTCTTAATGAAGCTTTCCACAAGCCATCAGACTCCTCAACACCCAGAACTGACACACACACATTGAATATACGTACAGAATCGCTGTTTACAGCACCACTAATATAAACACTGTTTACATGCTTTTTTTTGCACTGTCACTTTAATGCTACTTTTGCACATGGCACTTTAATGCTGTGACCAACTGTTATTATGATATGCACAGATATGTTTACAAATCCCTTTTCCTTGCACACTGATCCATACAGATTGTATACTGATCAGCACTATTATATAGTGATCAGTATACTGATTAGCATATCTTATGGTCTGTCTGCTGTCAAGTCTCTTGCATTGCATGCACACTATGCACTTTATGTCTAGGACAACTTTAGTCCTTAGATCTGTGTTTTTATGTAGTGCTATTATCCTGGAGGAACATTGTTTAATTTCAGTATGTACTGCATCAGTTATATATGGTTAAAATGACAATAAAAGCTTCTTGCATCGACTTAATCTGGAGTTGGATGAGCTACAACAGAAGAAGACTACATCAGGTTCCACTCCTCTCAGCCAAGTACAAGAATCCGAGGCTATCAAGGGAACAGACTCAACAGAACTGGAAAGTTGACAATTGGAAAAAGTCCAGGTGATTTTTTTTCTCATCTTTAACTCTCTGGTATCAACGAGCCTGTGTCCATGATAGCCTCTCATTCCTGTTCTTGGCTACGGGAGTGAAACCCAGTGTGGCCTTCTACTCTTGTAGCTCATCCACCTCAATGTTTAAAGTTTTGTGCATGCTGAGATGCTTTTCTGCTCACTGCAAAAGATTATATGAGTTATTTTAGCTTTCTTGGCAGCTTGAACCAATCTGAACATATTTCTCTGACCTGTCTTATCAACAAGGTGTTTCCACCCACAGAACTGCCTCTCACTTAAATCTGTGTAATCTCCAGAGAAATTCTACTGTGTGTGAAAATCCCAGGAGCTCATCGTTTTCTGAAATACTCAAACTAGCGTTCAGGAGGCAACACCAACAACCATGCCATGTTTAAGGTGAAGCTCTTGATGTGTATCTGCATGATTTTATGCATTGTGTTGCTGCCAAATTGGCTGATTAGATGACTGATATCCAAATATATACTGTGTAAACATTATATACTGTACACAAGACACTGCTTAAGTTATATTCAACCTGTTACAAGACCTATGCAACAAAGTGCTTACTGAACTCACTGAGAGCTGAAACAGCACTAACCACAACGAAAAAAGATTAAGACACACAAACATCAAGGGTGTGTGTTGGGTCTTTGATGTGCACCTCTTTCTTTGACTCTTTAGTGTGTTCTGTGGGCATTCATTCTATTGACAGAACAAAGGAAAGAACATGACAAGTCTCTGCGGTTCTTAATCTGCATGTGCTGCGATGTGCAGTTCTGCTCTCACTTCTTCCTCAGAGAGCCTGTTTCAGACTGTTCCTTACAGCCCCGGTGCTGACGGCATTTCAGAACAACTCAAGCTTCTTCACTGAGCTTGCATGGCAGATGAAGCACTGTTTCTGCAGTCATGTTAAAAGCAGAGATGAGATCATTTATCTTCAGACCTCCAGCCATCCCTCAGTAGTATTTAATAGTAGTTGTGCTCAGATGCACTGCAGCATCTATATCATATCTGCCAGGGTTGTGACAGCTTTATGGTCAGAGTCAGGTGGTCTGTAATAATCTTTGCATAAATGATGGCTCTCTTACGTCATTTTAATGGCTGTTGTCCAGGGTGGAAGTGGTGGCCACGTTTTGTCAACATGCACAGAAGGTCAAATACTGGTTACACATCTCGTGAGTATTGTGTTTGTGTGGCTCAAGCTGTGAGAAGTAAATGAAAAGAGGTCAATCTTTGTGCTCACTGACTGTTAAATCTGCAACCACGGAGCTGTAGAGCTGATAGAACACAAGCAGCCATGCTGTTAAATGTTAATTGACAAGCAAGATGATTATCTAAAAATCTAAATGCTAAATCTATTACAAAATTTACAAGATCATTTTGTTAGTCACAATACATAGGTGATATTTTTAGGCTGCTCGTAATCCTATAAATTACATAATTAGCCCTTTTTTGTTATTACATAGTAAACACTTGAGAAGGGAAATCATTTATAATCAAACACCAGATGAGGATATGTTCCCTTCTGAAATTTTGTTCCTCTCAAATTTTCATCTCAGGGAGTTTTTAATTGCCCCATCTTTTCATTAGGGATAAATTTATACATTTTAAAATATATATTAGAAATTTATATATTTCTGAAAAGATGCTGCTTTTGTGAAAATGTAACAATATATATTATTGTATAAAAATGTATTATTATAATTATAATAATTATTGTTTTTATCATTACATAGAATTCTGATTTTGGAGATATTTGACAGATAAAGCAAAGAGACATGGAATGAAACATGGCACTGGGAGATGAGAAAGAACCAAAGCATGTCTCATTTGGCAAATGAATGATTTAACATTCCAGCTTTTGACAAGAAACAGGGCCAGTAGGATAAAACAGAGGTATATGTATGAAACAGGGTTTTTCAATTTTCCCTAGCCTCAGGAAAGTCCTGCAGAGAAGCCAGAATGTACTTCTTGTGGCAGCTGTGACCCACTTAATGCATTCATCCCACAAACAACGTCAGGAGTAAGCAAAACAGAAGCAGCTGTAATAGTATTCCTCTGGGAAGCTCAGGCCTGGATCACATAAGCTGCTAGCAGTTTCCAATAACTCTTTTACTTCTGCATGCAGCAATCACACAGATGACAGGAGGCTGCAGAGGTGTCAGATGTATGTGATGGCAAAGAGGGCTTCTCTTCAAGAGGCCAAGTGGTGCAGTTCTACTGCAAATAAATCAATGCAAGGCTTGCTTTGACATCAGACGTAGGGGATCGAGGGAAAAAAAATTAAACGATTTTGTCCCACATGATAACACAGAATATAATTTATGCATTATCACTGCAATCATTTATTACAGCCAAAAAGTAATATGGTGTGTTTAACTGTGGAATTTTGGAGCTGCAATCACCAGTCACATCTTTGTCTACCTTGTGTAACTTCACAAATCGCCTGTCTGGATTAGATTGTCACAAAATGTATGTATGAATAATCTCCAACAAGCATGATCAACTGAAATAAACAGGAACTCAGCAAAAAAAAAAGAAAAAAAGTGGATTAGATGAATATCTTGATTGTTTGAAAGATGGAAACACTGTAATGTAACACTGGTGACTAAATGAAATAAGTGACTTGGACACGAGACTTGGAATTACCCTTCCTGTCTTTTAAAAGATGAAGTCTTGTGTACATTACAACTAGATTGCATTAATATACTTGATCTCCTGAATCTTATTTGTCAGGAAGTGTTTTAATTTTCTATATACACAACTCTAGTCCCTGTTTATATTTTGTTAATAGAGTGTTATTAATACTAATATACAGCTAATTCATATAGACTTTAATGGCAAAAGCTAAAAAAAAATGCATAATTTCCAAATTTGTGAAATTTGTGAGGAGATTTACTTAGCATTTTTGGAAGGAGTCACCAGTGTCAGTATGAGACAAAGCTTTAATTATAAAGTTTTTGACAACACAAAGTTTCTCAGCAATATGACAAGCAGCATGAAAGAAAAAAGGAGCTTAGAGAATGGCTGCTTAAAGCTACTTTAATGTAATTGTTAATTAAGCCTTAATAAAATGATCGGTTAAGTAAATACATTCCACAATGTTAAATCTACACAATATGGCCCAAAGTATGTGGGTACCTGAAAATAAGTGCTTGCTAAATATCCCATTCCAGTTTTATTCCCCCTTTACTGTTATAATAACCTCCACTCTTTCCACTAGAGTGTAGCTGTGAGGATTTGTGCTCATTCAGCCACAAGAGCATTAGGGAGATCAAGAATTGATGTTGAGGAAAAAAGGCCTGGGGCGAGTTCAAATTCATCCAGAAGGTGTTCAATGGGGATGAGGTCAGAGTTCTGTCCAAGCCAACCTTGACAACCATATCTTCATGGAGCTCACTTTTGTGCACAGGGGCATTGTGCACAAAAGGTTTGGGAATTGGGAACTGGTTTGGGACTCTTAGCTACAGTGAAAGGAAATTATAAATCTACATTTACATACAAAGGCATCCTATAAAGGCCTGTACATTAGTGTGGTGATCAAGCATCCACATACTTTTGGCCCTATAGTGTAACTTTAAACAGACAAGTACTGTATATCACTAGGAAATTGATATAATTGGCATAAGAAGAATTAACATTTTTAAGAAATTCAAAGAGGAGATGCCAGTTAGATGTGGCCTCCTAATCAATACACAATTGTCAGAATGTATATGACTGTAGAAAGGATATTATTCATAATAACACTCTCCAGTGTTTATAGCAGTTTATAATCACACCCTCCAGTGTCACCCAAATGAGAACATGGCTCCCTTTTGAGTCTGGTTCCTCTCAAGGTTTCTTCCTCTTCCATCTAAGGGAGTATTTTCCTTGTCACAGTCACCTCAGGATTGTTCAATGGGGATGAATACAAATATAACTCTAATATTAATCTTGAACTATTGTATAATATTAAACTTTTTTTGTACTATATTTCTTATTAAAGCTGCTTTAAGACAATGTCCATTGTTAAAAGCTCCAAATTTGAACGGACTTGAATTGTTATGGAAATTGTGGCTTAATGGTCACTAATTTCTCCCCTATAACATCGTATCCCATCAGGCTATATTCCTTCCTTCCTTAATATACTTAGTAAACATTACAGTGAAAGATACATTGAAACTATTTTGAGTCTTTGAGAGTGTTTAGGAAATTCTGAGTTCCCCACTTAATGGGAATGCTAATTTATTCCACAAGTTCACCAAGCTAAATGCACACAGCTGCGGCTAAGTTGCCTTGACAACACCTGCGACAGATCTTAAGGCGATTTTACACCGATGTGTCCACGCTGTTCCATTAGCATGCGTGTTTCAGTCTTAGCCTGTTATAAATGTGTATAGATTATGTATCATGATTGGCTGTGTATGCACAGCAGCATGTGGTGTGGATCACTCCATTTGTGCATTCGGTACGCACAGATGAGCTTTCATCTCACAATACATCTTGTGCTCACAAACCTGTGAAGTGCCAAAGGAAACACAACAGGCTGTGCATGTCAAAATCATGCTTAATTCCCGCACTTTTTCCCTGCTGAGATGGAAGAAAGTATCTAATGGATGCTGGCTCTCTCATACACTGGCGGCATATGAATTCTGATTAACACCAACAGATATTCATACACTCTACCTTTTTCCACTAATATATTAGCACTAAACAAACTATGAAACACTGGCTAGGTTCAGAAATGATGAGTTTAAAACAATTTCTTTAACAATAGCTTTTCAAATTTGTACTTTAAATAGCAATATTTGTTATAAATTCCTGCCACTCTAGACTGATGTGTTCATTCATTCAGAGCTACGCGTATTATACAAACTTTTCACTACACAAAATATGAAAATTTCTAGTCAGAGTTATCAAAGGCTTTAAAATATATGATTTCATCATTAATTCAAGGCATTAGTTGTAAAACGCTCAAAACACAAACAATTTTCCAGTTTGAACTTAATAATTCCAGTCGAACCCTTACAGGCAAACTAATAGGCACATTTCTAAATGAAAATAAAGGCAACAATCAGTGTGATTTGAAAATACACCAAAGATATACACCAATCAGTTATAAGATTAAATCCACTGACAGGTGAAGTAAATAACGTTTATTAACTTGTTAAAATGGCACCTATCAAGGAGTGGGATTTTATTAGGCATAAAGTGGAACAGTCAGTTCTCAAAATTGATGTGATGCAAGCAGGAAAAATGGGCAAGATTAAGGATCTGAGCGACTTTGACAAGCACCAGATTGTGATGTCTTAAACTACTGTTTAACATGAAAAGGAGTTCAAGGTGTTGACAAATTCCCAAGACCTCGATCTGATCAATAATCTGAGGATGTGCTGGACAAACATGTCTGACCCATGGAGGCCCCACCTCACAACTTACAGGACTAGTGCTAACGCCTTGGTGCCAGATGACACAACACACCGTCAGAGGCCTTGTGTAATCCATGCCGTGAAAATTCAGAGCTGTTCTGGTGGCAAAACAGAGACAACTGTGTAGAGTAGTAAAGTAACCATAGGAAAAACTCTATTATTAGCTAGATTAAGTGAGATCAAAATGGTTCACTAATGGACAACCAAAGGGATCTTTGATTAACCAGTACTCCGTCGGTCAGCCTACTCATGAGTTTATTCGTGTGTGGATTTACACAGTGAACACATATGGATGGTGTTTGTTTCCTTGTATGCAACACAGTAAACCTGCATGTTCACTTGAAAGCTTGTGCATTGTGCCTTTATTCCTTCCAGCAGATGAGATATATTCAGAATTCTTGACCCAGCTCTCTTTTCACAGAGACCCCACACACATGCTGATACACAAGGGGACAGTGTGTTTAAAAGCAGTGTTGCTGCCAAGAGCTTTGTTTGAGAGCTGATCAAAAAAAATGAAAAAGTAAAGGTTGAGAGACATGCAGAAAATCTCACAGCTTTGTTGCTTTTGATTGTGCTGTAAATGGCAAAAGCTTCAGCTTCATAAAGTTCACTGTGAACCTGTTTATGGTGTGAATACAGCCACTACAGTAGATTCAAATGAGCAAAGTATTTTTATACATAGTGAGTGTGATTACATTCAACATGACTGTAGTACACTGCTAGTGTTTATTGTATAATTGCACATACTCTGTATAAGAACAAGCCAGTTTAAACTGGATTACTAAGGCATGTATTCTCCTGATCAGAATTACTTTCTAACCCAAGGCTGAGACAATCATAATATTATTAATAATAATAATGTGGTACAACACCTCTACAGAATAATGAAGTGATAATGCCATCACTGTTACTTAAGGTTTGGTTGAGTTCATCAATAAACACACAATCAGCTCCTTAACACTGTAATTACCACAAATACAATCCTAACTGCTAATGGAATTCAAATTCGGGATTAAAGAAAGGAGCAAATGCATTAGGGGTCTGATTAGATGGAGAGGGTTAACCTTTATGATGTGGCCACACACATGGAGGAGTTTTGAAGACTGCAGTGTGTTCTTGTGAACATTTATTTGAGACACTTTCTCGTGCTGTTTGCTTTATGTTGTTGTCCGATATTCTCTGACGACTCTAAGCAGGTAGGCACGCATGCTGTGAGCCAAGGAAATAAAAGTACAGAGAGAGAATCAGTATTTCTTGACCTCTGTAAACAATATCATCGTTGCTAGAAAGAACTAGCAACATTTGAATTACTCTCAAGGTGTTGCCTGTTTTGCAGAAGTCTTCATTTTAAAGTAAAATTAGACCTGGTAAAGGCATTCGGTCTAGAACAGCAGTATATTGATATAAAGGCTCAAATTGTAAGTGGGATGCAGACATTTACCAGAATACTGCAGACTTTAATCTTCCTCTGGACACCGCCTCTGTTCTCCAGAGCGAGGCAGAACTCTTGACTTGCTTTAAGGACACTGCAAAACTGCACCCCTCCCTTTTCTCTCACAAAAGCACGGCCGCTTCGAATACAAAATGGGGCTCCTTACTGTGTTCCTGCTAGTGAATGAAAATGAGACGAATGTGATGAGAAAATGTGCGTGGCGGAACTTAAAGCATTTCATAAAATATAAGCACCCTTTACAATCTGCTTATTTTTTTTCTGTACGCATACCATATTTTGAATTGTGACCGCACTAGTCCTCGAACGTATGCGCTTTTTCCAAGCCAGATATATCATTTTAAAGTCCGAAGGAAAACTTCACACAAAGAGTATTTAAATTTTTCATTACAGTAAGTAAGGATGGCATAAAAAAATGGTAGCTTAGCAACTGCTCCAGGCTTTATAATCAGAGGATTGTGTAGGCTGTTCATTCAGAGATGCTCAAAGCCTACACGCAACAATATTTCAAATTATTTACTCTTGGCTCATTATGTAATAGCACCTGATTTTTGCATTTCACCTTTTTTTTATGCATACTTTATACTCTTGAACCTTAACATTAACTGCCAGCTGCTGTATTGCTTCATGTAAAGTGAATACTTAACTCAGCTTAGCATTAAAACACTCCTATGTTAGAGACTACTATTAAATTAAAACAGAGGCTTTAACAAGCAGACTAAACCAGTCAAAGTGTTATTTAGCAGCAACACTTTCGTAACACACTCTAGTGGGGAAACAGCACCACAGTGTACCTTTCAGTGAACAAACTTTTGTTCCTGACATATTTCACGCAAGGGTATTCCTTTTGTACTTGATTGTGCATGATTGTTTAAAATATAAATGTACTTTCCAGGTGCCTTTCAATACTGTAGATACCTGTACTGTTTATCTGACAACATCCTGAGACTTTTTGGAAAGGAAGACTGTCAAATAAATCTGTGTTTGGAACAAAGAAAGTGAGACTGAAAATTAACACTCATCAGCCTTTGCCAAAAGGAAATCTCTCATGTCAAGGTACAGTAGGTCTTCCCCTTTTAATTAATTTTTCATTTTCACAACATCTGGGCCTGGTTCTCTGTAGGCTAATGCAACAGCATGCCTCATCATCTCTCAAGATTAAAGGTAGCAGTTAAACAATAAAATGAGCGTTTTATGTTTTATGAAGTGTGCAATATGTGTGTTAGAAAGAGCGATGTGTAGCCTATGGAGCTTTTTATATTGCAATGAACTATATAGGCTCTGAGCAGAAGCTGCAGATGGAGCAGGCATGGCTGGAGCATGTGCTAACTTCACCAGCACACAGCTTCAAACTCAGACATCCTGTCAGTCGAAGCCTTCTCCATCAGCGCAGTAAGAGTGACTACCTCTGACAGCTGAGCATCTTTACCTGCCAAACGTCTGCAGGCATGGAAAATCAATGAAATGGGTGGAGATAAAAGAGAAGAAACAAAAAGCAGGGATATATAGAAAGAAAATAGTAGCAAATCAAGATGAGAAAGTAAAAGAGACATGGAGAGAGATTATAGAAGGAAAGATAAAAAGAAGAGAAAGCAAACGATAAATGAGATAGAGAGTGCGGAAGATAAAAAGGACAAAGAGAGAGTGGGAAAAATTGAGGAAAGAGAAAGATTGAGGGGGGATGACAGACAGGAAGATAAGTAAGAAGAGAGTGGAAAGGATAGCAGAGACAGGGGAATGAGAGCGATAAAGACAGGGAAGGTGAAAAAGTGGCAGACATGAGGAATGAGAGAAGGAAAGATAAGAGCATGGACGAGAGTCAGACAGAAAGAAAGAAAGAAAGAAAGAAAGAAAGAAAGAAAGAAAGAAAGATAGAATGATGAGAGAGGCAGAGAGAGAGAGACCGGGAGAAAGAGAGTGAGGGGGAGTGAAAGAGAGAGCGAGAGGGGGGGAGAAAGAAGGGGGGAGAGAGAGAGCGAGAGAGAGCAAGAGAGAGAGAGAGAGAGAGAGAGAGAGAGAGAGAGAGAGAGAGAGGCAGAAGGAGAGGGGGTGAGGAGGAATAGACTAACGCTGCATTTGTTTAAACAATGGATTAACTAATGTCATTACGCGTCTGTGAATATTTTCATGGCGCAAATGAAAAGTAAGTTAGCGCGCAGAAACTGTAAAGGATGGGCGACACGGTCTGCACTGAGCCTGACATGTTTGCGCGAGAGCAGCGGCAGCAACAGCGCTCGGAGCCGTGACGTCAGCAGCGCTCTTAATGATGCAAGGCAGAAGGGCGCGAGGCTGCTGACACCCAGCTCACTCAGCGCTCCGCCAGCGGCCGCGCAACCAGCAAGCACCGCGCCACGCGCCACGCGCAGGTAAGTTCCGCTCACCATTCACATTCGGACACCAGTATTTAAGTTCATTAAAAATAAAGTAATAAAAATGTAAACACTGAAAAATAAAAAAGGGAAAAAAGAAAACACTGACTACGTCCCAGACCGCATCGTGCTGTACTGCATAGTGCTTAAAATGGACAAGAACCTCCTACAAGTGGACTAGAAATTTCATCTACAGTTAAAATGCGGTTTGGAACCAAGCCAGTGTTTTATTGATTAACAACGTAACCCGTGCACGCACGTGCGCTCCAGAACAGTCCATTCACCGTGTTACAAATAGTAACGAATTCCGCACTGATTCCGAGAACAAAGTGTGTGTTTTATGTTACATCTTTTATGATGATTAGTTGTCGTGAAATGTCTTGTTCTGGAATGCATTATTATAATGTTCACATTGTAGCTATGGCACTAGTGCAAGCTTGTGCGCAATGGAACGGAATGCCTTAAAGCGCACCTTCAAAAGTGTTTCTCCTGCTTGATCCTTCCCCTTATTAACATTTAATACCATGTCTAGTTTCATTGACGGGCAAATAACAGTCAAGTGCGTGTGTGCTTCTTGTCAGAGCAAGATGAAAAGCAGGAGGTAAAGCTCGCTGGCTCAGAGCCTTCTCTCAGGGCGCACAGTGGAAACGCTGGACGAGCGATGTGTTCATCTCCCTGACTGGCAAATCTCCCTCCTGTCTGTGCATCAAAAGCATGCGATTCTAGTTCTACTGATGGCGCTGTCCACGTAGCCTGTAATGTTCTTAGGAGTCTCTTAGCAGAGATGCAGAGAAACGGAGAACACTGGAACTTTAGGACCGTGTAGGACACAAGAAAACAAATCATCGGCAGGAAAAAAAAGGTGAAATAAAAGTTAAAAGAAAAAAGGAGGCTAGAACGAGCCATGGGCCATCCTGCTCCTTGGGCCATACTGCTCCTTTTGATTTATCTGGACCCATTGAGTGTGCTCTGCACGTCAACAGCAAAGCGCACGAAAGTGGCACCGCGACGGACCGCCAAACTCAAGGAGCTGAACGGCACCGCGATCTCCCAAGCGCCCGCGCCGGCGCCCGTTCCTGCTGCGGGGCAGAATCACGACACGTGCCTGGGGTACTACGACGTGAGCGGCCAATTCGACCGCGAATTCGAGTGCAACAACACGGACCATCGCTACTGCTGCGGCTCCTGTTACCTTCGCTTCTGCTGCCAGTTCCGTGGAAACCGGCTGGAACAGCGCACGTGCAGGAACTACAAAAAGCCAGACTGGGTTAAAACCGCTGCACCGTCACCTGCACCGACCAGCGAGCCGTACGACCCGAGCGCCGACCAGACCAACACGGCAGTTTACATCACGTGTGGCGTCATAGCCTTCGTCATCGCGCTCGGCGTGTCGGCTAAGGTCGCCTACGACAAGGCCACGAGGCCGCCTCAGGAAATGAATATACACAGGTGAGAGTAGGGACCAAGCACACAACAGAATACTGCTCTAAGGAATAGTATGTACAAAATAAGAGCTACATCATTTGCACTAAGTGACGTGCTGTTTTCACACATGTGGTACAGCAATACTTTTTTATTTCATTTAATTTATTAATAATAATAATAATAATAATAATAATAATAATAATAATAATAATAATAAATTAATTAATTAATTAGTTGTGTTAAAATCACAAAATTCTCCAAAACTGTGGTCACTGTAGTCACACAATCTCCCACACAAGTCACCACAAGTGTCAAGGCAAATAGAAGCATCAAAATAAAAGTAAACAGAGATGCTTTCAAAATATTTGTGATCTTTAATAGCAACCAGAGCTGAAATAATTGTCAATCTAGATACTGAAAACCAATCTAGATTGCTGAAAACAATTCAAAGTGTTACAGAAGTATGAAATTCTGTATGAAATTCCACACAAATGTATAGACTTACAACTCTACAGCCTAATTTGTAGTCCGCGCTGATTTCTATGTCTCCAAAGCCAGTGAATAGGATTTTATCATCACTAAGCACTGACTAAAGCAAATATTCCCCCTGAAAACTTCTGGTTTCGGAGATAGGATGTTTGTGAGGAAATAGTAACCTGTGCAGTCCTCCTCTTTTTTTGCATCGCTGCCTGCACACAATATTAGATGTGGTATGAGTTGGTCGTGACCAGATTTCCAAGCAGAGCTGAATATTCATAGTTGTGATGCTCTGTGGTCATTATTTCTAGCCAAACACCCCCTGCATACGGTCAAGAGAGAAGCTTTCCAGCTCATTAACTATACTTCAATTTTACTTTCCATTTGAAGTGTTCAATAAAAGCTGATTTTATAATGATGTCCCCCTGACTGGGGGGACATCATAAAGCCTCACAACTCATTTATGAAGGACAAGATGATCTCTAGTTCTCATTTCACTATCACATTATTCTTCATGACAAGGACTATTTCATGTCTTGGTAATAAGCAAATGAGGGCAAAAAGCTGATTGGCTATTTTCCCTCAGCAACACATCTCCCCTCTGTTGTGTATCCATGGCTCTCTTCCCTCTGTGACACAGCAGCAGGGTTAGAGGCAAGGCACAAGTGATGAAAATGTGTCCACCGGTGAGCTCAATAAATCCAGTGTGGTATATAAATGGATATGTCATTTTTATTATTGAATATTTCTCAACTTATCATTTTGCTGCTCAGCATGGATCAATATTGCTGAGTTTTATAGGTTTAAAGATTCGCTAGTGTTGCCTATTCACTCTGTGCTTATACTGTAAGTCTCTGACTCCTAACAACATATGAACACCTTTTTTAATTCAAAGGTTACTGTGCACAATACCGTACACATTACATCGCACCTTTTTCCGTTTCAGTATATGTTAAGAAAACACCCCCAGATACAGATCTGTATTACAATTAAACACTGACTAATTTAAATGATCACATGTTTATGCAAGAAAATACAACAACAGTTCCAATCTTTTTAGAGATAAAATGATAACAGAGGTGAAGAAGGATTTAATAGTTGTGTTGCATGTAAAATGTGGCTTTTTGTGTAAATATTTCAAATCTTCAGAGCAAACAAATAAACATGCAGAATAATAATGTAATTGGAAAGTGTGGTGCTGACATTTCCATTATGCTAATGAGACGTAGGGGAGCAAATGGAAAAGAGATTTGGCTTCTGGGTATTAAAAATAAACATAAATAACACAACATCCCTAATCTGAAACGATTCTAAAATGCAAACATTACCTATAGATATATGCTGAAATGCTATTTTT
The DNA here is from genome assembly GCF_022655615.1 of Tachysurus fulvidraco. NCBI lineage: Eukaryota > Metazoa > Chordata > Actinopteri > Siluriformes > Bagridae > Tachysurus > Tachysurus fulvidraco. The sequence continues at coordinate 14,088,007 of NC_062525.1, read as the reverse complement.
AATGATAATGTAATGAAAGCTATGCAACCACATACCTTTGTTTAACCACATCACATTCCATTATACTTGTATGTTATATGTTTTATTCGCTGGATTGTTGCACTGTGTCAAACAGCACGAGCAGAGGAATTGTAAATCATTCATATTTACACTGTATCTATGTGATCGTTTCCTGCAGAGCTCTAGCAGATATATTGAGGCAGCAAGGACCCATTCCCATATCCCAGTATGACTGTGAAAACTTTGCGGCAATGAACAGCTCATCCAAAGACGACACTCCACAGCGGACAGGCTCAAAAAACCACTACACCCCTGTTCACACATCCAAATCCAATCATGGTGAGATTCTGGACAGTGCTCTTTAGCATTTTGCTTTCATTTCACTTTCTGCTTTGAAATAAATTGGGATAAGCATAATATAGAGGAATGTTGTAGTGTGATGACATTGTAATTTCCTGAAAAGATATTAATAAATAAAATGAAATGTATTAAAAAGCTAAACCAGGATTCCAAGCTATAGTCAAAGCTGCATTGTATTTATTCAAATTGATGCAATTTCAGTCTAGGCTTGTCTGTCTCATGCTCAGCCAGGTTGTGTTAGACTGCTGTGTTAAGCATATATCATAGGGCTCATCGCTGGATTTTATGGGTTTCACGGTTGTCGAGGTGCCAGACATCATTCAAACAGTGGATAACAGTGGATAATGTCACTCAAACAGTGGATAATTCACGCTGAAGCCAAAGCAGCTGAAAATGAGCTAACATGTGCTTGTGCTTTACTTATACACTGCAGATTAATCTGGCATGTTAACCCTCACTCATCAGCTAATTTTTCCATGCCAAATTCATGCAAATGCATAAACAATTATGCAGTTATGAGCCAGCTATCATTTTGGTATGGCTTTGAACTGGATGTTTTCATCAACAACTATATTTACTTCACAGAATGTGATTATTTAGGAAGGGATATTTATCTATTCTGTTATTTTAGCTGTTTTTAGGCAAATCGATATTGTACCTTATTGATCATGGTTATTTATTTATTTATTTATTTATTTATTTATTTATTTATTTATTTATTTATTTATTAGTGTCTGGCTTAGTGTATAACCAAGTCCATAACTTCAGTGTGTGTAATTCACGTTCTAGCTTTTATGAGGCTTCTCCATTGTAGTTGAATGTTGCTGTGGTCCTGATTCCATATTTAGTCATATAATATAGAAGGTTGAATATAATATAGATGCCTTGGGTGGGGACTGAAATCCTTACAGTTTCACAGTACACCATCCTACACTCTCCATGAAGCTCGGTCACAGCTGTTTGTATCCTCCGATCTCTGGTCGGTGGTGCGAATGACTGGATGTTTTGTGTGTTATGCTGAGCTTGGTTGTCTCTATTGACCTTGTATTATCGGCCTGGCACCAGAGGTCAGTTATGACCGTTACTCACAGAGGGGGCTCGCACTAGAGACTCTGTCCGACAGTAGATTTACTGGAAGGCTCCAGGGAATTGTGGGTAGGTTCTATATAAATTGGAGTCCTGTGCATTGATAGTGTGAGTACAGTATGCATAATGATATGTCCTGACCCAAGATCTCAGTCCTCCTGATTTCTAAATTGATTTCTCAGTCCTCCTGATTTCTAAACTCCTGATTGCAGTGCTTTATTTGTATGTCCTTCATCATCTTTTAGATCTGTGATTGAAAATTTGTCCTTGCTACAGGGATAATTAGATTAATTAATATACATTAATTACTAGATTAAAAAAATAATTGACAAAGCAGAATGGAGCATTAATATGACCTCTTAAAATGACTAAAAACAATTTTTTCGTATTGCCGTAGGTCAGTATATCAATGAGATCCGTCTCTCCATGTACGTGTCTGCTTTTCTCTTATGCTATAAGAGTGGCAGGAAATTCCCATTACTCGTTTAACAATGATTTAATTCATTCAACATGTGGATTGCTACTAGGTACTTTCAAAATTCTCTCTCTCTCTCTCTTTCTCTCTCTCTCTCTCTCTCTCGCTCTCTCTCTCTCTCTCTCTCTCTCTCTCTCTCTCTCTCTCTCTCTCTCTCTCTCTCTCTCTCTCTCTCTCTCTCTCTCTCTCTCTCTCTCTCTCTCTCTCTCTCTCTCTCTCTCTCTCTCTCTCTCTCTCATGCTCCTTCTCTCTCTCTCTCTCTCTCTCTCTCTCTCTCTCTCTCTCTCTCTCTCTCTTATATCACGGCCTTTATACTTGTTCCCCCGCAATTAAAATTAAAATTGCTCAGGCCATGATCTCTTACAGTAGTAATAAGTGAGATTTTCCCCTGAGGGTCTGAAAACTCTCACACATATCCAGAGATGAGGATATTAACACCTTCTGTATCAGTCCGTTTCTGCTCCAGGACACACCTGAGGCAAAGTGTTGCATCAAACGCACACTTCCACTGACAGTAGCTTGAAGGTGTTGTCATTTAAAAGTTTTTGTGACATGACTGAAAGCTGAACTTGATTTCACAAGACCTCAGGGAGATTAATAGAACAGTTAGTTATATTTATCCAGTTGCATAGTGGAGCTTTATAATGAAGGCTTAGCTGGATCACTCGGTTGCTCCTGTCAGCTACTGCTGTGATGCTCTAAAGGCCCAGTGTCTGGTTGATTTGGTGGCTTTGTTCAATTTGAACCACCCTGTCACACACTCAGTTATTTGATTCATATGATGTGTCAGAGCTCGTCCGTACCAGGACAAGGCAGTTGTGCTGGATTTGTTTTGCTGGGTTTGTCCAAGCATTACTCGTGATCAAAACTTCACTGAAAACTGAAAACAGTGAAGCTACTGAATAGAGCTTCTGTAAACAACCTATTACCAGAAAGGTCCATTTTTCATGTGCCAGTTCTGCCTTGCTCCATTTCGCGCATCCTTTCCAGCTTCTTAAAAGCACTAATATGATTTTTACAATTTTGAGCAGACCATAGAATTAATAACAGTCTAATATCTATTGTGTCCCCAATCCCATGATGTAATTGAATACTTTCATGGACGTTTCCCATTCTTATTTCGCCATCCACTGTGTCATGTAATTGCCTTCGGATTATATCTGATATGCGATAGGTTTAAGCTTCGACATGGCATCCAAGGTTATCATCAGAATATCAGATACTGTATTATACTTCGTACTGCACTGGTAATTACAATGTCAAGTGCTGAACTACCACCTCAGGATGCAGGCAGGATTCTGATAGTCACCCCACCTGCACAAGCAAGGTGACTTCATGTCTGAATTATGGATAGTCGTAACTCTGGATGCCGAGGGAATTTTGCTGTTTATTGCATTCAGCTTCTGTTTAACCTGAAAGTAGAATCAATTAAAAGCGTAGATGCTGCTTGGGCCTCACAATCAACTCACTCATTGCAGGTGGACACTATTCGAAGGAGAGTGGCCGTGGTGGAGGACATGACCTTCACAACTTCATCTCGTCTGGCTTTGTGACTCTGGGGAGAGGCCATGGGAAAGGTAATGCTGTGCTTTCTTGTACAGAATGGGCATTCTCTAACTATATTAGACTCACTGCAATAGATTATGATGGATATTTGTGCTTTTGAAAGCTTACTGGAGTGTAGTGCACTCAAGTTCATTAACAGAGAAGTGCTGTTAGTGTGATCAAGCCTAACTCTTATAATCAGCATAACTGAATGATGCCTGCAGATCAAGTGCTTTTTCTTCAACACTATGCAAATGTTTATGACAAACACTTAACTTGCTTCTTTTTTAAAACAACAAATGATTTGCATAATTGTATTACCTTCTGGTTAAAACTTAGGTAAGATAACACATGCTAATTTCATTTCATTATCTATTTCCAGTTTTGATTTAACAGTTATATTGTGGATTTCTGCCTGAAGCTAGGACTTTGATACTGATGATGATTTTCTGTGATTTTGGTATATACATGCCGAAGCTTTCTCATTGAGGGATAACTCTAGTGTTTAGTTACGTCTTCTGACATAAGGCTTACTTTTTTCAGGCAACAAACCTGCTTTTATTTTATTGTGTGTAGAACTTCTGTATTATTATAGTACACTATAATAGTGTATTCTTTTTAAGCTTGTCTATAAGAAAGGGAATAACTGACATGTAAGCAAACAGATAGCACGTCATTAATAAAACTAGATTGGCTTTAATTGCGAGGAACGGCAAACACGCCAATGATGTATACTGTATCTGTTGCTGGAGTTTCCTTTACCTTTCAGCATTATAGCAAGGCTGGGCTTCTCTGAGTAGTGTCCATTGCCTACATAAATCAAGAGCCACCCTAGAAATAAAGCACCATAGATCATGCATCCATGTGAGCCGGAGGAGAAAGGAATGCGTGAGCTGCATCACAGCCAGTATCCATTAGGTACCATTTATCTGCCTGCATTTTTTGCTACTACAAAGCAATGAGCTGAAATCCATTTCTTTTTATTTGGTGTGACTCATTCCCCCGCCACTCTACCCAGGTGGTTTGTTTTTGCTTTTCGTATATTTAAGTGGCCTTTTTGCAGAGACCTATTCAGCCGTGTGCCGCCATGACAGAAGTGCTAGTTATTTTTAGAGATGCTTGATGAAATATGAGTACTGAAGGTATCTGTGTGTTTCCAGTACGTATGTAGGTTTTTAAGAAAGAAAGAAAAAAGCACTTCTTTATCTTTATTAAAGTAGTGCTACTAGCTGTGCAGCTTTCAAAATGTATTGTTTTTACTCTATTGTCAAATGTTCTTTTTTGGTCTATCTTGTAAAGGTCAGCTTTGTCTCAGTGCATAATGCATAATCATTTAGACAGCGCTTAAGCCCTTGAACATCAGAGTAAGGATTCTTTTATTTCTTCTGTTATGCTGTGTCTCAGATTGCTTGCTTTGCTGTGTCCATTTTTTGGAGCAAAATCACAAAAATGTTTTATACAGCAGAATTAGTTTCTACACAGAGTATCAAATAGTTAAGTGGGTTTGTGTTCCATTGCTACTGTTAATGAAAGTGGAGTTTTGGTGCAGTGGCATCCACCTTGTTAAATCGGACTTGTTTTCCTTCTTGGCGTTCTCCTATCTCCCTGTTTTTTCCTCTCATCGACATTAGACGACATCTTGTCATACTGCCTCTGGGCTGTCTGACACGTTGCTACTTCCATTCTTTAAGTGGAAACCAGTCAAGATCAAAGCAAACTAAACATATTGATTATAGACTTTTGTGTGTGTGTGTTTGTGTGTGTGTGCGTTTCAGCTTTTACACACTGAAAATCCTTCTGATGCAAGAATCAAGGGAAACAGGCAACTAAGAGATTATTTCTATTTATCTTTTTCTTAAGCGAAAGGGCAGTCAAGCATGTAAATTAAAGCTTGTACTATGTGCACAAGGGAGTTTTTTGGTGAAGCCTAGTATTAAATAATTAGCAGTTTGTTTTGGTACCTAATTATAGCAAGAGACTTTTTTGTTGCACCCAGGAACAAAGCTGGGAATTTCAGAACAGGGGGAAAACGAACATCATAATAACTTCGTGCTTCACATGTGGCTGCTCACAGAGCATAACGCAAGACCTCCAAGAAATGTACTTCTCCTTCCATTTGACCTATAGTGCTGTGCTCTTTTTGAGATTTTTTATCCAAACTCTGAATGCTTTCAATCTCAAAGCTTTCTCACCTTTGGATCGAAACATCCTGCTAGGAGTGTGAAAAGAAGAAAACATCAAATGAGGCTTCTGAAGATTACTGATGTGTTTGAATCTTAAAAGAACGACCTGATGTGCTTGCGAAGACGCATCCTGTTTGAATTTTACCACAAACACAGTGAGGTACTAATTATTATTCGTTTAAAAAAATGCATGTAGAAAAGTAATGCTCTTCAGACTCACTGCTCATTCATGTGTCATTCAGGGGCAAGAGGAAAAGGATATGATTGGTTTGTCAGACTTTGACCTTTTCTTTTGCTTTGTGAATATAGAATAGCTCCCTGAAGAAAGCTGTTTGTTCTTTTCAAGATACTCTTATCAATGTTCGGTTGCTTATTCAGTCTCGCTTTCAATAGACTCCAAACCCATCCGTCAGCTCACGCAATCAAACGTTTCCATCAGCTTATGCGGCAAGGCGAGGGATATGACTGCAGAAGCACATTCTTATGGGATCTCCTTTGTCTTGTGCTGGACTGAAGAAGTAGTCCAGGGGATGCTAGGCCTGGAGAATCACTCACCATCCTGAACAGAATTCCCTTAAGCTGTACACACACTGGTAGAATTTAATGAGGAGCAGCCATCTGTTCAGGACGCTTTTAGAGAAAACTTGCTCCAGTGCTTCCTAATTCCACTTTCGTGAAAAGTAGCGAAGCGCCACATTTTAGCCATCCATAAATGTCCACATGCACCTCTATCTCTGTCAGATTCCTCCACAGTTGGAGAAAACACAATCTTCTGAAATATCTGCCCTGGTAATGAAAGGAACCTTAGCTGTCTTAGATAATCTGAGTTGTGTGAGAAGAGCTGAGAACTGAGAAAGGTTGTTTATATGCCTTAAAGGTGATTAAAAGTTTGGAGCATTTGCTTTTTAAAACTGTAATATTCTCTGTAAAAAAACAGCCCGATGTAGCCTTTGGTTCGATGTTAAGATATCAATAATGTCTACTGATGACTTGTATGTATAAGAGATATGTGCATGAGATTATTAGTGCATGCATTGCCTTGAAGGACAGTAGTACGCTCACCATAAGTGGAAGCTTGAAATGCTTAAGTGCTTTATTTATTATTGGGAAGTCATTACCACATACTGCCTTGTTCCTAAAGGAGGATAGAAAGTAGAAAGTGGGTTGATGCCTGAGTGGAGTTTATTTTAACGGAAATACGTGGTGCCGTTCAATTTCACAGCCATAATGGTGTGTGACATATTGGCATCCCAGTGGGATCTGTTACCATTCAATAAGCTTTTTTTATTCAAGAAGAATAGATGAGTGGATTACCTGTGTGCACTTGAAAATAGATGGCTGTTTGCTATTGGCTAGGATGTTGGTTTGTTTGAGTGGGATTTTATAATTTACTCTTCAAAGTGTACAAGTGAAGTGTGTGCTGATTTACAGCAGTTTAGTATTTCCTCTAGTATTTATTCCTTATACTTTCAGTGTGATTTTATGAAACTACGAGTGTTTTTTCATCTTAATCATTCATATATTCCTGCAGACAGATATACTGTGTGTGTGTGTGTGTGTGTGTGTGTGTGTGTGTGTGTGTGTGTGTGTGTGTGTGTGTGTGTGTGTGTGTGTGTGTGTGTTTTTCTTGGCGATGAGACTGGAGCTGGTGATTATCATCTGTGGGCAGGTGACTTGGCTGGGCCGACAGAATCCTTACCAGAAAATTCATTATGCTGACAGCAAACAGGAAATGCTGCCCGCTGTGCCCATAAACAGCAAAGTCTCTAAATGTCAGCTCAGTCGTTCTCTGCTTCCTCTGGTCCAGCTGTCTAACTCAATACCCCCCGTGTGCTGAGAGCCCTGTCTCCAAACCTTGGAGGGAAATGCTAGTGAAGTCACTTTCAATATCTATATGAAGTTGCTTGACTGCTATTGTTTCCAGCACTTACAGGGCACAGCCTCCATGAAGGCTAAAGCTAGACTGTTTAGAGAATATGTAAATGCATTTAGGCTTTAAGAACAAACACACACACACACACACACACACACACACACACACACACACACACACACACACACACACACACACACACACACACACACACACACACATTTATATCAAAATCACTTTTTTTGTGTTCTGTAGAGTCACAGATTAAAGAAATAAAGTTTCTTTTAAGTTACAATACATTTCTCGGTATTGCGACTTGGACTCCATCAATTTTTTTTTCTGCTTTTCCTCTGACCATAAGACCACTTTAGAGGTGGCATTTACTGAACTGCTTGCTGAGCCTTGAAATCCCCAAAAGCTAGTGGTAATGTATTGTAGAATCAGTGTGGAAAGGGGGAAAATCCCAATAACAAGCTCTATATAGACCAATGCGAGTGGACATAGAAGCAACACCAGAGTCTCAAATGGCTGAAAATTGACTTCCATTCTTTCCAGCTCCTTTTATCACATGTGGAAGGATTTCCTGCTCATTTTATGGTTGAGACAGAAGATAAAGCTGACCTCACTGCCCACTTACACTATGATGAGTGCAAAATGTTCGAAACCAATAACAAGTCTCACAGGAAATGGGCTCACAGACTGTTTCACTCCTGGTTCATATTCTTACTTTGATTTGCTTGACTGGATTTTTCTCGCTCTCTTTATGGTCTTGAGTTTCTTATATCCTCCTGGATATAAAGTGGTTTGCAGTCCACAAGCTTGGACATGCCTGTGGAAGAACAGCAACAGTGATTTTATGCTCTGTTTAACATTGAAATTGAGTTTGTGTACTATTAATGTATGAGTAATTTCTTTTCATGGTTTTGAACCCAGCATCCAAAGTTCACATCTAGACACTTGAAAAAAAATTATAATTTATTTTTCTCAAAAAAGGGAAGTGTTTTTGGGTACAAAAAATACAGAACCTTAACGTGTCTGCACCGGTAAATGTGCGGCAACAATCAGGTCATTTTTTCTCCTAACTGGGGAGTTAACATTCTATCAGAGTTCATTAGAGCAGATGAGGATATGTTATGCAAGAGTTGAAACATAAAGTGCTTTTCATGCTAATTTCCCTCAGGTACAGTTGTTATTTATGGTCATTATGAATCTGTGCATCATATATGTTTGTAATAGAGTAAGAACACCCACTGGACTCCTCATCAACACACAATATTCTTATTAATATCAAACTTTTCTTTGAGGAACTATTAATATGAATGATTGACTTAACTGGCGTACATAAATTTCATGCAATTATTAACCATAAAACCAATTCACACATAAACCGGTTTATATAATCTTCTATAAAAATACAATAGGTAAGATTTACTTCAGTGTGTTTTTTTTCAGTGGGATTATTATTCAGTAGGCATGTAGATAATTGACTTTACAGTAATAATGAGCAGCGGTGCTCTGAAACCTCACATACGAGGGAAAGTAATCATTTTCTCATGATTTCTCCACCTTAACTGGATTTTTTTTTTAATATACATTTCATAATTATACATGCTGTGTTTAATTACTAAAATTCTGACACAATGTGTCTAATTTGTTTGGTGTTTATTTAATATTTTGCGTATTTCCTATGAAATTAGTTTGTGACTTCACTCCGAATGTTGCCCCCTGAGGTCCGTAGCACAACACCTAGGATCAGTGTGAAGTCTGAGAAACCTCAGGCCTGTGAGATGTGTGATTAGCAGGTTTCTTGGGTGAATACTGAATAAACTTTCAGCAAGAGACAAAGTCATTACCCAGATTAGGCTCTGGACTCTGCTTTTGAATTAAATTTGATTTTTGTTATGAACTACATTTCTATCGTTCCTGTGCTTTTTAATGGCTTCTCAGGCTGGTATTACTATAAAAGATCCATTTTTATTAAACTGTGTTGTAGAGAATTCGTCTTCCTGATGGTATTATGTGTAACAAAGCCGTGATTTAATGAACCCAGTGTGGTCTGATGTACAAGGTGACCTTTACAGAACTGAAACTGAGTGATAGAGATTAACCGTGGAATAATAAGCATGGACCAGAGAAACTAAAGCAGGCACATGTGAATCATCCCAATTCCCAAGGGTATTTCCTTGACCTTATGTTATGTTCACAACATGTGAGGCAATCTCTAGTTTTCATTTATGATCTATTATTCATATGGAAGCTGCAGGAAAGAAGACAGAAGGCAGATGACTGTTATCCCTTCGTCTCCTTCTCCTCTCCCTCATCTCACTCTTAGGCAGTATTATATTTGTGCACAAATGGAACAATTGCTTTGTTGTGTGTGAAATTTTCTGTTCTGCCTGGAAGGGAAACTAGAGTTGTCATTTCAGTCAAAACCTTCTCAGAGTCAGATGAAGTTTTTTTTGTACAAGAGACATTGTGCTGGTATCAAATTAGAATGTAGCAGCTACAGTAAGTGACGGCTGGTCACGAGTGTTGAGTCACCATTACTATTCTGAAACCAATAGGATTTAATAGGACCATATAACATGGACTCACTGTATGGATCTAAACATAAAATACAGATACACACACTCGGTTACTCAGCAGCCTCTGTGTGGCCCAATAATGTGTACTAATTACAAGTATAGTAAATAGAAAATCTGTGCTTACTTTTCCCTGAGTAACTTTTACTTCAAATGGATTAAATCGATTTACTTCCAGTATCTACTTCAAAAGCATTTTTTTTGGTGGTGGGGGGGGGTGTGTGTGTAAAGAAAGTAATCCACCTGTTTATTTTTTTGTCTCTATTAGACTTGCTATTACATTTCATACAGTATGCATCTTCTCATTCACTGCTGATGACTGTGAAGGATGTGACAGCTCCATTACTCTCCCCAATGAGTTGTAAATCTAGGGGGGTTTCACCAAGTGTAAACACAACAGTCATAATCATCAGTGTGAATCTGTAGTCTAAGTAGAAAGCTCAGCCTTTCCTCTATTTCTGTGTTTTTTCTAACAGCTGGTATAGGTGCAATGTTTTTTTCACCAAAGTAAAAAAAAAAAAAACACCTCCACCGATTTAACCACAAATACAAAGATGTGGATGGCAAAAAATGTATTTCATGTTTAAAAAGAATTCTAAAATGTACACCAGCGACCGTTACAGGTAAATGCAAATCCATTCTGTGCAAATTAAAAGTTGATACTCCTGACAAACACATGTAGTGTTGATTTAAGGGAACCTGAACATAGTGGCTTTACTCTTCAGTGTTTTTAATGTTTGCTGTCTTTGCTTCAGCAGGACAGTGTTACATCTGGTCTCACATCTGGTTTGTATGCAGACAAGGCACTAATCAGTTCTCATTCTCCATCGATGAAAATTAAATTAGTAAATGCTGGAATGATAAGACTCACTGTATCCTCCTTATCTGGCATGTGGTAGCATAGTGGTTAAGGTTTTAGGCTACTGATTAGTAGGTTGTAAGCTCTATTCTGAGGCCCACCAATCTGCCACCACTGTGCTCCTGAGCAAGGCCCTTAATGCTCAGTTGTATAAAATTAGATAAAATGTCAGTTGCCCTGGATAAGGGTGTCTACCAAATGCTGTAAATGTATCTAGCCTGGATCAAGTGTAATTTCCTATCTTAACGTTGGTAATCTGTGTTTTTTTTATGTCTAGATTGTTTGTTAGTTTGTTTGTTTGTTTATTTATTTGTTTATTTATTTAACTAGTTTTCATTTTGGCCTTATCTTGATGCATATGTTTGTGATTTTCTATGCAGAATTGGCTTACTTTGGAAAAAAGATGTCTGCTTTTACTTAGTATTTAGTCTTGTAGCACATGGATGCTTCTCACAAACTTTGTGATTGTTGCTTGAACTTTTTATTTACTCCAAGATTCTCTTTTCTACTCCTGTAGGATGCCATGTTGTGAATGAAAGGTGATCATATGACCAAAAATACCAGGGTTGTTAGAAAACAGAAAAAGAAAAATTGAGAATCTCACTTCTTCTGTGGTAATTTTATTGCTGGACCAATATGTGAGTTTTATCACTGAGGAGAAATGTAAAAAATCTATTTCCGACGTTCCTCGGATAAACTTCTCAAATCCGAGTAAAGCTTATGTGACATAGTGTACAGCTTGTTTAGTTTGTTCTGTTATTGCATAAAGGTTGTGTGACAAGAGGGAAAGTCGGTGAGGGGAAACAGCATAGCTGGGGCACTTAGTTTCTGTTATACCTGACTGAGGCAGACTGTGAGTAATTGCCTCATTACAGTTCACATTGGCTGCCATTTTGGAATCGCACCAAATCTTTAAAAAAAGGAAGGACATATATGCCCTTGGGAAAAAAAACATCTTGAAATATATAAATAAAGCTTTTTAACTGTGACAAATTAGAAATTTGATATGCGCTACAGACATCATACAACATATCCCATTAGATGCATCTCCAGACTAATGGGCCACAAGCAGCTCTTGCAGCACTGACTAACTTGCCAAATGCCCTTGGAGGCTACAGGTGTTCTTCTTCCTGTGTCACATTGATTTGATACGCTTGTTACATAATTGACAGCCTTTTTCAGTGGAAATAAATGCTGCGAGATCCAATTAGCGTGTATATTGAGGAGGGGGCTGTGGATAGAGCGAGTTTGCTGATCTGACTCCTGCTGGGAGCCTGTTACATTGAGGCTCGATAATGGAAAGGATATGTTTGTGTGTTAATAAAATAAAAGAAATTAATAGACATGTTTAATGTCGGAGCAATTGATTGAATTGGTTTAGGGAGATAAAAAAACAGCCATCAGACTGATCAAATGAACAAGAAGAGGAAGATACAATGTTGATGCTGATGTAATCTCATATCATATTGCTGTAATGATAATCGCTGAAGTAGAAAACTCAGCATGTTTAGTGGATTTCTGGAATATCTATGAATGTTGAAAAGATAACCAGCAATAAGACCTAAGATTTAGTTACAATTGTCTTCTCTTGGTTCTGTGCATGGCGTGACGAGGCACTTTTCTTAAGAAACCCAGACTTTTAATGCTGACAGTAAGAGGTGGGAAGATGTTAACATAAAAGCTGTCAGAAGGGATATCTGAGATGACACACTGTGTTGGGAAGCTCTCTGTGTATTGGTAATGGAAGAAAGAGAAGCGAGAGAGAGACTCTGAGAGAGAAACCCCACCGGCCACCATGTATGAAAAAGCTTTGTGTTGAGGCATAAACGCACATCTCAAAGGTAGCAATTTGGTATTGTATCAAGTCTAAAGCGGAACATGGATGACTGCAAATAACAGTCTTTCTGTAGATGTTTTTTTTTAAATCAGAGATTTGTTTTATATGCAAAAAGCAAAAAAAAAAAAAAAAAAAACGAAAGCATTTTATGTCGGAGATGAATGTGTTTCTCTGCATTGTTCGGACTTTCTATCTCTAAGTGCACGCCCTTTGTGTGAAATATGGCCTCCAGGAAGAGATGAATATAGTAAGCTTTTCTCCTACTTGTGTTCTGATCTTTTGAACTGAACTTTTTTATCTACAAAATGGAGGCTGTTTCAGAAACTTGTACTGCTGATGGTAGGACACACTCAGCTTTTCTCTTAAAAGCAATGACCCTGGAGGCCGAGTTCAGCTGAGGCACAGAGACGAAAGATTGTCTCTGCCATGGTGACACTTTCACTCTCTGTTCCACAGCTGCTGCTTAAGCTCGGTTCCAGCCTTTGCACATTGACCAGCATGGATGTATTCAGACCACTGATTCACAACCGTGAGCTTGTATTGTGAATATTTTCTCTTGTAGCACTCGTAATAGATAGTCTGTTCTTGTCAGCAGAAAGAGACTATTTTTTAATATCTCTCGCTGACATACTCACAGAAAAGGAATGACTTTGCATTTTGAGCTTTCCAGGCGCTCTGCATGTCTGCATTGTTATAACCTGGTACCATGTGAGCAGGACTGTTTGAGTGCCTCTCCAATGTGCCGCATCTCAAAGGCACCATATTGATTTATTTCCTGCGAGAGCATTGTCGGCGTTCCCTGCTCTATTAATACCCCGTCTAGCTTGTTTAAACAACTTTGTAACCAGCAACAAACCCCCACTGCTGTCATAGAGCACGGCTGAATCGTCCGTGCATGCAGCAGGCTGTTATTCCAATGCACCAGTATCGTCAACTCATTTCCATTTATCCTATGATAGGAGGTGTACCGAAGCCGCTGTATAATTTGCATCCATGAGTTAAGGGGTGTGTAATGGCACAGAGCTGTGCGGCGTAATCTAAACTTCATTCTATTCATCATCAGGACATGGAGCATAAAGAGGTAAATCTGCATAATGTTCGTCTGCATTGTGTTTCTCATGTCATGCTCGAATCGCTCACGCTTCCGAAAGCAGTCAACACCCACTTCAGTGTTACCTGCTTAAGACAGAATGCGACAAGTGTGGATGTAATGAGAACGGCATTAACCTTCTGACGAGCAGCTCAGCGCATAAGATCTTGCCCGTGCATGGCGACTGCTTTGTCAGCTGTGCGAGAGAAATCCTATCTGCAGTGCTGCTGGATTCCTGTAAGAGATTCAGCAGTCTGGGCAAGCGTGAAAACAATTAATTAAACTTTGGGAAGTCAGGAAGGCAGTCATGCATCAGATATGAGGTTAGAGAGACCTTGGAGATGATTGTGATAGAAGAGAACTGCTTTAAGCTATATTGCATATATCAAAAAAGTTTGCAAATGCAGTTTCAATTAAACATTCGACCCTTCAAACCTAAAAAAGTGCTTCCTGGTCAGTCTGTTAAAGATTTGGGCAAAATAGAAGGAACAAATAGTATAATTTCCCCTAATTTGTTTCTTTAGATTTGCACTGGTGCTAACAGGATAATGTTGCTAACAAAACCATAAATAAAAATGAATCTGTAAATGAAATACTAATTACCTCTTATGAGTGACTAATAATTAAAAAAGTTAAATTTCTAGATTGTGCTCAATGATCCATTAACTTCTGATTTGTACACAGTAACTGTAAGATATATTACAAAGACTGAAAGAGTTTAAGAGATATACATGTGTACTACGGTGACCTTGTTTTCTACATAAACACTGAGAAAAGAATAAAAACACTACAGTACATTTGAATATCCCTACTATATTAATATACAGCAGGCAAAAAGCAGCCAAGGAGTAGTGTCTGATTCTCAGTCTTCATAAATCAGTAGGTAGGAAATACCAGGATGAGCTACTGCTTCCAACGAGATTATGCAGTTTGTAGCCGGTGCACACTGCGCTATCCTATAAGGCAAAAAGCGCGGAAGAGCTGTCAGAATCCGAAATAGCAGAAGGCAGTTTGTCTGTAGGCTCTGTTCCTTGTGGTTAAATCGCACTTGTTTGAATTTTTTTAAATACCTAAGTAAGTTGTTAACTTGTTGAAGTTTTTGTTTATGGAAAGAAAAATATTTTCCCTGTTATTTTGAATTGGAAGGGCACACGACGATGCCAACATGGCAGATGTAGTAGATCTGATTCGTAAACAAATTACTCACATATCACATGTACTGATCAGTACATACGTAGCTGAGCAGTGGGCACTAAATCAAATGCAATAGGTACTGTCATAGTACTGTATGTGATTTCAGAGGCAGCCAATGTGTCTCCCTTTCACAAGTGCCAAATGTTAGTGACTAGTTCATTTTATTTGCGGCTGTGCTGTTATTAATGTGGTGCGGTGGTGGATAAAGCGGTTAAGGCTCTGGGTTGTGGATTGGGGTTCAAGCCTCATCACATCACAAGGCCCTTAACCCTCCCTGCTCTAGGGGTGCTGTATCATGGCTTGCCCTGAGCTCTGACCCCAACCACCAAACTTCACTGCACTGTAATGTAGACGTGAAGAAAAATAAAGGCTTCTAATCTATTCTAATGTCATCCATTTTACATAAGAGTGACAACAAACTATGCTGTGAGGAAGAAAGGAATTCAGCTTTAATATATCTTTCTCTGCTGTTGTCAACTATGCAGTGTGCTTTTTTAAATTTGTCTACATAACAGCAAGTATGCTTAAGATGATTTAACAACCACGTTATTCAGCTTAAAGCATAATATGAATAATTTAGTAAATCTATTGTAACTAAGTTTGTAGTTGAAAATGAGGAATGCAAGCCTGGTTAGCATCCTCACAAGATTTGAAGGAAGCATGTGATCATTTAAATCTGCACTTGGCACGAGACTACACTTGTGCACATGACTTGATAGCACCACTAATCTCATTTAACCACATATCTCATTTAAAAAGCACAAAGCTTCTGTGAAGTCCAGGCTTCCTTTTATTCCTTTTCTCCACTAGAATAATCGATCAGTGATTGACAAGTTTTCACTTTTTTTAGAGTTTGAAATTTGCTTGTTACTGTAGGTATGTGAAAGCTGTGATATGATGATTTAAATGTATGATTTAAAAGTTACTATCACATTAGATGTGTAGCGTTTCTTGAATCATCTTCATTTCCGGTAAAAGCAGAGATTTGCTGTAAAACGCAGAAATATAACTATATATAACTATATATATATATATATATATATATATATATATATATATATAACTATATATAACTATATATATATATATATACAGAAATATAACTAATATCTCTGTCCTACATATGTCCAAACAATTCTAAATTCAATACCTGATTTACTGTAATATATGATGTATCAGGGTAAGAACATTAATTTGTGTGTGTGTGAATTCTCAATTCTGATTGGTCATTCTACCACAATAGCACAATAACACTACTACTATTACTCTCTCTCTCTGTCTGTGTGTGTGTGTGTGTGTGTGTGTGTGTGTGTGTGTGTGTGTGTGTGTGTGTGTGTGTGTGTGTGTGTGTGTATGTGTGTGTGTGATTCCAATTAATATCGTTATTATAAATTATGATCATTTGTAATTTGCTCTTGTATGAGTAGAATAAAAGATCTAGGGTTAGGGATAGCTCTCAGGTTGTATCACATGACCTCACATTATTGACTATCCATCCATTTTTTGTAGAATTTATCCTACACAGCCTTATAGGAAGCCTGGATTCTATCCAGGGCATGGGGACACCCAGGATGGGTTGTCAGTAAATCTCAGGGCACAAAAACACCCATTCACACAATATAGGCAATGTAGAGATGCTAGTCTGCTAACCCAGCATGTCTTTGGACTGGGGGGAACCTGAGTATTCAGAGGAAACCCCTGAAGCAAGGGGAAGGTATGCAAACCCTTTGTACACAAACTGGAGGTAGAAACTGAGCCCCCAGCGCAGGAGGTGTACAGCAAATGTGCTAACCACTAAACCACTGTAGCCCACAGTCTTTGTTGACTTTTACTCTAAAAACGCAATAATTTAGTTTGTACGTCATGATTAATCTTGCTAAAAAGAGTTCTGCCCTGTAAGCTGATATTATATTATATGGAACAATAAATATCCTGTAATTAGTATTAACAGTATTTGACATGAAAAAAAAATCATTTAGAAATGTAATACAGAATATATGTGAAATATCAGAAATATCAGCACATAACATGTTGATATGTCCTCCCTTTGCTGACACTTTTACTGGCTCTCTTTGTTTGATGGCTGTGTATAGCTTTCTGTTGCTAGGTTCTTGTTGTGAGTGTCTGTGTAGATGTGTAGTCATGGGTTTAAGTTTGAATTTTGTACGTGTTCCTTCTACAGCAGACATTTAACGTTTGCTTGGAGGTTTTAATATATATATATATATATATATATATATATATATATATATATATATATATATATATATATATATATATAAAGATTTCTAATTTGGATTCTGCTGTTTGATTTTGAATATGGCATGCTCGACTGTATTCCCATTTCTTATCAGTGTTGCTCACAGACACAGTCTAAAGCTGGGTGAGCGATGACCAGGCCCTTTGAAAACAGCCTGAACGGCAAACACATAAGAAATGCATCATCTCCACAAAGCCCCAGCCATCATAGTTTCCCTTTTATTTTGATTGATTACATAGGACATTTTTCAAATTGAGTGCAAGAATGTGTCACAGATGATGCGCAGTTTGCCAAAATAATGACTATGATGCAGATATATTTCATGGATTTGTAGGTGTGCATATTGTTGTTCTTGACTCCTTCATTCACTTCAGGGTGATTAAAAGTGACTATGGGAACATCCCAAAAACTCCAACTGATGCCTTATTTGCACAATCATACATCTTTCAGGGCGTGACCTAGAAATCGATCACCATCTCTAAGTCCACTATCTTTAAGGACAAACCAGTTTTTTAAAATTAAGGAACAAAGAAAAATAGAAGATTCTAGATCAAGGATACACAGCTTCTTTCTCCCTGGCAGTCTTTATGATTTTAGTGTTCGACTCGTAAGCCTATAAATGCTTTTATGCCTATGTAAGCTTACAACTGAATAAACTAAAAAAAAAAAATTAAATCCAAAGCATGATTCAGGAAAAAGAACCATGAATACAAAATTAATCTTCTTAATTAGGTGAAAATAAACAATGGCTACAAATAACAAGTGAAGCTTCAGTGAACGAGGATGTCTCATTTGGGAAATATGTTTGTTCTTCATTTCTCCTGTCCTTGTCTCCTTTGTAGTAATCTTTTCCTTGCTTCCTGGAAAGGAGGAGCTAAGAAAGCGAGGAAGGGACGAAAGGAAATGAAACAAGGAGGAGCAATTAAAGAAACAAGAAGCACTGTATGAATGAACAAAGCCCTCTTTTGATAAAATGATCTCCATAAATCTCACTTTGCTCTTAGTGACTCGCAGTCATTCAGTGTAAATGCTTGTCTCCATCAGATGAACAGAAATAAAAATAAAAAAATGAAACTGGAATTAAATTCCATCCGAAAGGACTGTTACCAGTCATTAAGTTGTAATGAGTAGAGATGTCTCTGAATCTCTATAAAATATTTTTTAGCCTCGAGCAAACAGTATTAAATATATATCCATATATCTTCTGAAGGCTGAAGGATTGTCCACTGAATATTTTTTCCAGGAGATAAAGTATCTGACATGGAGATACTCAGTTGCTCATATAGACCTGGCAGCAGAATTATTGGGAAGGATTATAGGGATTGATCATCAGATTATTTTCAGTTTCAGGCTCATCAGTCATTACTTTCAGGCATAAATGCATTTCTCTACATGAGATATTTTCACATAATGCCACACATGTTTTTTTCTGGAGCTTTTGAAAGAGAAATAACGACAGGTTTTGTTCTTCTATTAAATATTAAACAGTTCTTCATTGCTCATGCAATTCATGCTTGAATGGCTACACGAGTGAATAACTGGCATGCATTTAAATCAGCATCTTAAACACAGCTCAGCATTTTTATTAACTTGACAATTTCACTGCAAACAAAGCATCAACTTCACTCTACTCCAGAACAGAGAAGCTTTCCCTTTAAACAGTGTTGGAAATCAATAACCATTGTGAATATATAACTTTAGACATTTATGTGCCATTCTTTATAACGATAAATAAATTCCTAATTTGAAATATATTCAAAACACATGTTAAAGGTGTACTCCAGGATTTTTAGCCTAACATCTATCTAAAGCACTGGTAGGATATGAGCAAGAATACAGGATACGAGAATTTACATCACACCGAGAATGGAATCGAAGTATAAAAATACAAGAGGAGGAACAACAAATACCCTCTAATTAATGGCTTTGTACACTTTGATTTATTTATTTGTTATGAAAAGGAGGGGCAATAAATGTTTTATGATTTAGAAAATATGATATTTATTTAAATGTTAAATTTTAAATCTGTTGTTTAACTCAGTACAGTGGTTAAAGCTCTGGGTTGTTGATCAGATAAGCCCCAGTTCAAGCCCCAGAACTGCAAAGCCACCTATGTTGGGCAATTGAACAAGGCCCTTAAACCCTCCCTGCCCCAGGGGTGCTGTATAATAGCTGCCTCTGCGGTCTGACCCGAACCTCCTCAGTTGGGATATGTGAAGAAAAGAATTCCACTGTAATGTATATGTGGTGATAATCAAGGCTTCTATGCCCCAAATTTCAGGTTTGTCTTTTCAGGCACTACTTTTTTTCGGTTAGGTATTAATTTATGTATTACAAACATAATCAGGAGCTCAAGCAAAGACGCATAGGTAACAAAGTGTCAGTGAAAGTTTAGGTCACCTGAATGACCTACATGTTTAACAACTGCTCTGAACTCTTTTTCCCAGAATCCAAAAGAGTCAACTGTGTCCTGACTCATTTTATATCAGATTTATATATCAGATCAGATATATTATATCAGATTTTATATCAGATTTAGCAGTGATCAAATAATATATAAATCTCTTGCCAAATAAAATCTTTCATACATGTGAGCATGATGCCATATGCTAATAACCATGCTACTAACATTAACAGGGTCGATATTCACACAACTTCATCATTTACATTCTGATCTTTGCCGACTGTTAGATAGATAGATAGATAGATAGATAGATAGATAGATAGATAGATAGATAGATAGATAGATAGATAGATAGATAGATAGACAGACAGACAGACAGACAGACAGACACTGTAACCCCCCGAATATGTGCAAAATAGGTCATTTAAAAAATATATATACTGTATGTATATAATATAAAAATGTAGACAAATGAAGACAAGTAAATACAGATGAAAAAACTGTACTGAGTCACCCTTTCTGTTTGTATGTTTCCACCCTGCCATACCTCTGAGATGTCGTACAGTCTAATGGCCAGGGGGACAAAAGAGTTCCTCGGTCATATAGTGGAGAATGACAGAGACAGCAGTCTACCACTGAACCCTCACACACTTCTATCCACTGCCTGGAAAAACGCTTCTTAGATTTTAACCAATTTAAAATATGTCTGAATTATTTTTAATGTTTGTTCCACCACTGCTGAAAGGGTGAATAGATACTCGATGTATTTAAAATTTACAATACAAGCCTAAACATATTAATGATTCATTCATGCACAGCATCTATGTGATCCAGCTTAGGGTCACGGGTTGATTCTCAGACATGTTTCTAGAGAACCTGGAAAAAAGTACGCACAGTGAACACACATGTATTTATTACTGATATGTTAGCAACATAAAAATTATGCTACTAAAAGCATTGTTGCTTAAGTCAAATTTGGGATGAGACACAGGTTAGAGGAAGCAGAGATGTAGCATATCATAATTGTGTTAGCATTAGCCAGGATTGCATGTTACTGAAGTAGTAATTGGCATAACCACAATATTAGAGTGGGCCAGAAAAAGGCTTGGCTAAAAAGATTTTTAAAAGATATCTCTCTCTTTTCTTGTCTGTGCACCAGGAGGTATTTAGTTAGGCCATAATTTTGGTACTAGAACAAGCACAAGCCAGTTCAGCAAGCATAAGTTATGTGTGTTTGTGCCTTTTTCCTCCTGACAAGTACTGTAGGTTTCTGTCTTTGCTGTAAATGAGCCGTCTTTGAGATATTAGTGAATCTTTTAATTAAAAAGATCTTTTCAATCCAAATCTCAAGTTTTCTTCTTTCTTTTCTAAAGATCTTGCTGAACCTCTCCTATATTATATTCTGATTGTGTTTTTTTTTTTTTTTTTGGATTCTTTAAGATTTTCTTATTGTTATCAGGTTAACAAAACAGAAATATTTATTTTGCCGGTCTCTCAGTCATCATGAGTGAGGACACTGTGAGGACGCAGTGAATTGTAATATATTCCGATTAACATGTGTAATAGGCCTGTAACGAGCAGAAGTAAAAATGAGTTCTGAAAGGATTAAGATGATTAGCAGGTGATTAGCAGGTAGCAAGTTTGTTATAAGATGTCACCTTCCTATTGCTGGCTTCTGCTTTAGCATTCAAGAACTGGAATTATTTTTCTTAACTCCGAATGTTGGGTTGTTGTTAGCAAAGATAGAATCTTCCATCCATCCGACAGCGCTAATTGCCCATTTGCTATGCCAGCACTGACCTGGTTGTAATGGTGGTCAGTCATTTGTGTGCTCTTGGTTGCCTTGGTGCTTTTGGGATGTTTGCGATGCAGGTATTGATTGACATGGCTGCTCTTTATTACCAGGGATGAAAAGATAATAGCATCAAATTTCAATCATAAAGGAATCAATACTGAGGTTTAAAAACCGCACAGCTGACAAGATTCTTCAGTTTTCTCATGTTACATTAAAAGTTTCAGTGAATGCCATTTGATAATAAAAAGGAAGGGTGACTCATATGTTTGATTAAATGAACAATACTCAGGATATTATTGTGACAGTAAATCCAATCTTACTTTTTGAAAATCAATTTGAATCCTACAATGATTGTGCTGGATGAGACTTTGCTCACGTTTTCTTGTTGAAACAGAAAAGCTTTTAATAACACATCACACAGTACAGACTCAGATTTCATTCATGTAAACAGGCACACTACACACAGTACAGACTCAGATTTCATTAATTTAAACAGGCACACTACACAAACCCTCTTGTGCGGTTGTGTACTAGACTTCTGCCTATGTGCTATCTATTTATAGTACACTTGACAGTACACTAAACTGCTTACATATTTGCCTTCTTGCCTACTAACATGTCTTCTAACCTACTGTACCTGCATGCTAACCAATATTACCGGATTATCTTAGACTTCAAGCCTACTTGCCTTAATGCAAACTTGTGCATATGCATATGTTCATACCCTCGCACTCGCCTACTAACTTACTTGCATACTAGCCTACAGTGGTGCTTGAAAGTTTGCGAAAGCCTTCAGAATTATCTGTATATTCTATATATTTGTGCCATGATACACTTCTACAAACGGTTCTGAGATTAGACTTTGATAGATGAATGTTACTTAAATACAACAGGATGCTCACTCGTACCTGTAAAAAACCTGACTCTAAAGTTACCTTTAGATGAACTGCTAAACATACCTTTATGTACCCTTTATGTACATACCTTTAACTGAGATCAACATACCTTTGCCACGTGATTTGGATCATTTTCCTTGGCAAATAAATGGACTATATAATATTATCTTGGTCTCATTTTGTCTACTTTGAAGATTGTATGAAAACATGATAATGTTTAAGGTTATTTTTGTGTAGATTCCAGGAATCTATTCTAAATGGTTCACAAATTTTAAGGCACTACTGTTTTAGCCTAGTCACTTCCTAGCTTGCATACTAGCATACTTGTGCTCTTGCATACTAACCTATCCGCATGCTTGTTTACTAGCTAATTTTTGCATTTGTATCCAAGGTATATATACTTATTCTCATACTAACCTACTTACACACTAACCTACTTATACACTTACATAAGTGCCAATTGTTTAATCCATACAAACTAGCATTGATGCATACTTTTTTATACTAACCTTCTTATGCACTTGCATACAGTGTGTTACGTAACACTAGCCTAATCATACACTCGTTTAGTAGTATACTAGTATATTAGTAGCATACTTGCATAGCATTTTACATATGCACTTGCTTACTAGTCTACAAGACACATCGCAAACTTGTCATAATGCAAGCTTGCATGTTAATGGTGGATGTTATTCCCACCTTTGTATTTTAATTAAGAATAAAAACAAACTTGTGAATATTCAGAGTGGCTTTGACAATCATTGCTTTATATAATTTGTTTTCTTCTGTATTTTTCATTATTAAATCAACAGTTTGAGGTTCTTCCTCCTAAATGAATATTTAAATTGTCGGGACAAGATTCAACAGAATATTTGAAAAATCAAAACAATCTATAGCTTTAGCACATCATGCTTGCATACTAGCCTACTTGATCGCGTATTAGATAACTTGTATATTAGCTTACTCAATCCGTTGTCAAATGTATAAAAGTTTATTTGATCACTTGTGTACTAGCTTACTTGAGCACTTATATACTAACCTCACTTGCATACTAGCCTACCTGCGTACTTGGTAAAAGTACTGTATACTAGTCTATTGAACACTTGTATTCTAACTTACTTGAGCACTTCCACACTAGCCTACATGAGCACTTGTGTACTTGAGCATGTGCATTCTTATCTCATTCTAAGCTTTTTCCTGCTAGCTGACTTGCACACGTCTCCTAATGGGCTGGCATTTGTGGGGGAATTTAATTCATTTGCTTGTTTGATGAAGCAGTAATTCCATTCATGAGCTCATGCAGTTTTTAATTTATCTATAGCTGAGTTATTCCACTTGCTCTGTGCCTCTTTGCTTTCTTTTGCTGTAAATGATTATTTTGACTTTTTTCCCTTCAGTTTCTCATAAGTTTGTAATTAGGGCTTTTATTCTGTGCAACATCTGCACATGCAAATGTCTCATGACATTTTGTAATTTTTTTTATTCATCTATCTGTCCTTAGTCAAACATTTCACACATAGAGGAGTCATAAGATTTAGATTCTCTGTGATTATTTTTTATTTTATTTTACTATTACAGAAGTTTTCTGTCAAGTCACCATGCAGTGAAGTGTTTAGTCATTTTAGGCATGATTTTTTCTCCCAATTTCTGCAGAATTTTGGAGGTTGGTTGTAACAGAGCTGCAGTGCATGAAGTAAAAATAAATATTTAACCTGCCCTTTTTGTTTAAGTAAAGGCCAGGGGAGATTGAAAAATTGCACCTCTCAATAAGGATGTCAAGATTTGATTGCTTTCCTACTTTTTGTGGAAGCAACATCTTCCATATAAATGGGCTCGTTTCTCAAGCTTATCTCTGTTGTGATGAGCAGGAGATGGTTTTGTGTACGAGCAAAGAGAAGCCATGTTAGAAGGCAACTCTGCTTAGTGACTTTATTCTGTGTTGCTCTACCATTTTTCTATCAATTCTCTTTGACTGTAGTGTGCATTATTAAAGCATCAGTTTGAGCTTTCCATCCTCAATGAATATTTAAATTGTTAGGATAAGATTTAACGGAATATTTAAAAAATCAGAACAATCAATAGTTTCAGCACATCATACTTGCATACAAGTACTTGCATACAAGTACATGAGCACTTGTATACTAGATTACTTGATCGTGTGCATACTAGCCTACTTGAGCATTTGTATACTACCCTACATGGGCAGTTGTATATTAGCCTGCTTGAGCACTTGTATACTAGCCTACATGATCATGTGCATACTAGCCTACTTGAGCACTTGTATACTAGCCTATGTGAGCACTTATATACTAGCTTACTTATCCAAGCTTATCCCTGTTTGTTGAGCAGCTGATGGTTTTGTGTACGATCGTACAATGTTTGAATGCACTTCAGCTTAGTGACACTATTTTGAGTCGCTTCTCCTTTATGGCATCATATAACGATGAAGAACATTTCAGAGAGCTGCATTTCCTTCTGGATCTAATTAAAGGTTATAACAGGGCCACTGGAAATAGCAGCAGAGAAATCTGAATCCTGAGTGGAAATTGTCTTACATAACATACCTAAGTGTCTCTCGTCTCTTTGTTTCAGCTTTCGGTGTGACAGAAAAGTGAAAAATCTGGCAACACTCGAGCTCTAAGTGCTCAGTTTACAATGCTTTATGATGATATTGTCAGCCTTTTTCATGTTTTATATTCACCTCTTGTTTTGTATGAGACTTAATCATAAAGGCTCTGGGACCGTAAATCTTCCTTGTAGCTCATGGAGCTGGGAGACGAGAGGAACAATGGCACAAATCAATGATTCCACAAGCATGTGTAAGATTGTATTTTATCATAGCCTGCATCGTTTTCTCGAGCCACCTAACTGCAGCGGCTCTCAGTAATGAGCTTGTCGACTGGCGATGAGGTATGACTCTCAAAATTAAAATGACTTCCCCACTTTAATCCTAAAGCCTTATGTGCACCATGGAAATAAAATCTGCCGTCGCATATTAAGAAGTTCTATTTGTACCTTTTGCACCCGGGCTGAGCTCTCACGTGTGTGCTTTACATTTCTGCAGTCTCTGCATTTTGCATCTGTTTGTAAATCTATTCTAAAAGATTAATTTCATGAGGTGAAGTGTAATGATTTAAGGTCAGGTATAATACATATAACACCTTTTTTTCTTTCTCACATTTGAAATATAAACTATTAAAATAAGACAACGTGAATGCTTTCCATATTACATATGTTTTTAAATATTGTTAGAATCCAAAAACAAGGCAGTAGATCATTAAATATTTTGTAAAATGGCATTGAGAATGCATTTTGGTTTTATATGGGGATCACACCTGGTTTTTGGATCTTCAAATTTGGCAACTATTCACTTATAAATAATTATAAATAATAATTATAATTATAAATAATGATTCTCACAATGTTTGTCATCTACAAATTAATATCAATTTGAACAATCATGCAAGAGTTAGGATTTATAATCCACTATTAGGTGACAACCAGGAACCCTTTGGAGTGTGGTATCTCCCAAAGGTTTCTTCCACATGAGGTCTCACTGTTATCTCTGGGACCTCATTAGGGATCTACTGTACATCTACACCAGGATTTCTATCAGTCTGGCCTGTGACCAGACAACTCTTGTTAAATGTGCTTTATAAATACAACTGGATGAAATCAATCAACCTTATAAATCATGACTGCTCAAGATATTAGGAAAGCTGCCAAAGTCGAACTCTGGATTTAAGTCTTATGTTTAAGAAAATGGATAATAAACATTTAGCAGATGCCCTTATCCAGAGCAACTTACATAATTTTTTATCTCATTTTTATACAACCGAGCAATCGAGAGTTAAGGGCCTTGCTCAGGGGCCCAGCAGTGGCAGCTTGGTGGACATAGGAATCAAACTCACAACCTTTTGATTGGTAGCCCAACACCTTAACTACTAGGCTACCACATCCCAAAGCCTTAATAAACAAAGCATTAATGACCAACAATACCCTAGTCATTTGTAAACCTTTTAGTACGAATCATTGCATTATCTAATTTATTGTAAATGAGCTAAATGTGTTTGGAGAAAACAGAAATAATTTCCAAATGCTCAAATGCAAAAGTTCACGGTGGGTGTAGGTGGAGTATTTTAGGTATCGTGAAAAATTGAAAATTGAAAATTTACATTTCAAAGCAAACTCATTTTCCTTTGTGGAGTCTGGCTTTAAAACAGCAAACTCACAGGTTCGACATGCCAACATTGCTGCTGTTTGGGTCTTTTATTCATTTGCATATTTATCACTAAGTGATAGATTCTTTTATCGACTAGATAGATCTGTCTAATGGATCCAAACTGATTTTTGAAACAGACACACATTCATTTAAGTTGCTAGAGTGAAAGAGCAAGTAAACAGATTGAAGAGGACTCAAGCTGTGCTTCTGTCTAATCACAGTGAGTCACTGGTGCATTTCAGTTTCCAAACTCCATCAGAGCTTTGGATTCCTCTGCAGCCAGGAATGAGGTGTTGTTCACACAACTCTCACTTTACTGCATATTACTTAGTTACCTGAGTGTGAGGAGGGTGACATTTAAACGCATCCTCCTCTGTCTCACATGTTACTTATTATGCTGACATGATGATGGAACTGGCACTCAGCAGCCTATCGCTCTCGGTGGGATGTCATGCCAGACGTACCTACTCTAGTTCTCTCTCTCTCTCTCTCTCTCTCTCTCTCTCTCTCTCTCTCTCTCTCTCTCTCTCTCTCTCTCTCTAGGTACTACCTGCCTCAGTCTGGCATTGCTACTTGATTTGATTTGTTAATATGCTAATGACAGTGAGTCTCAGTGCTTCAGAACAAAAGGGCCTCCATCGATCCTGCCACTGCTCAGGATGTTTAATTAATGTGAGTTATTACTGAACCCATGTGCTTATCTCAGCAAATGTTGATTTTAGATGCTTAAATCCCTGATGGCAAAGACAAAGAAAGCTTAGAAAAAAACAGACAGGGCTTTTTTTAATTTTCAAGACGGTAAGCAGCGGTCATGTAGACTCCGAATGCTTAAACCAACTGTCAGATAAATGGATTGAAGGAGCTTTGTAGCTTAAATGGAGATGTAGAGATGTTTCAGATGTTAGATAAGAATTATCATTGAAGTTCCGTCCAGCTCAGAAAGGAAATGCTGTTTTCAGCTGGTTCCGCATTTACTGCTGGCCTCAAAATACATGCAAAGCACAATCAGACACAATGAAAGTGTACAAGGATTTGGCGCAGCTTTACTCAACCTGACCTTGGAGAAAAGGAACAACATACTAAGAGTGTAACAGTACAGTCAATACATGTGTGACTTCAATCACACTCCTTCAGAGTAACTAGCAGGGTTGCCAGATTGAGCTAGTTTTGAAAAATGGTCAAGGCTGCAGTCGGGATTTTAATGGGAAATATGGAGAAAAAAACATTTAAAAAACTCCTCTGTTGCGGCCTTGGAGGGCCATGCTATTAGTGCTTAGACTTCTCTGACAGACCCAAAACATTTCATAAAAGAGCATGCCGATTAGAGAGTTTGTTCAGAGCTATAAATGCTCCAGGACCTGAACGGGATACAGCTGCTTTAATAGATGACCCATGTGATTTTAATGGTTTCTCACCGTTTTCTTTGCATTAAACCTTCAGATTATCCCAGGCAATAATACCTTTTAGAGTTAACTCCATCTTAGTGGTTTCAGGAAAATGCATCACCTCAGCATGGTATGACCAGCACAGAAGCTGAGCCCTTATAAGACTATTCACTCTGGACTGCAATCTAAATGAAAATCTTTGCTGGGATTGATTGAGATCAGGTCTGGAGTGCTCTCTGGGGATGCCTGGAGCCTGATGACATCATGGCATCCAAATCAGCCATCTAGACTGGATCCCCTGCTATGAGCAGCATCCATTTTTGATGTAGAAAGAAGTCTGATGTGGAATTGACATCAGCTGATGTGTTTGAACGAAGTGCAGAAGCTTTCTTCACCTTTGGTTGTAACGCTGGAGTTGTCACTCCGCTAGGCCGTGGTTTTAGGATGCCGTGGTAACTGGCTGATTAGCTGGATCCTGTGCAGAAATCGATGCCCTTGTTTCCCAGTCAGTGATGGCTACGCACTGCTGATGGTTAATTAATAGTAAGGGATCAAAGTGATCGGCTTTTAGACACCTAGCCTGTAGTAATATCATGTTAGTGTTGCATCTTCACAACCTTTCATCTTCTCTCCTTATGTCTTTCACGACTCTGCAAAGAACATTCATACAGATACTTCACATCATTCCTCTCTCTCTCTCTCTCTCTCTCTCTCTCTCTCTCTCTCTCTCTCTCTCTCTCTCTCTCTCTCTCTCTCTCTCTCTCTCTCCACTGTCTGGCACTTTAATTAGGAGAGAGTACAGATTTCAGCCAGGCATGGACTGACATTTGAAGACCATGAACCATCTTTAGAGAGATGTAGTCATTTGGCACTTTCCCACTCAACAGCCTCCTACTCTTCAGATAAAATCAGAGCTACAGTACTAGAATAAAGTGACATGTAAAAATTGAGCCATGCTTGTGGATTACTTAGGGTTTTCCTGGTGAAACCAGATGAATGCAAGTTCGGGGTGCTACTTGTGAAACCTGATGTCAGTGTCTCTTCAAATTTCAAGAGTCTCCTTGTGAAAATTGAAGTTAACTATTATCTTGTCCTCTCCTTACACTCACATTCACCCATTATTTAAGAACACAATAAAACCCTTTGGAGAGAGATTAACGGGATCTTATTAATCATTTGGCAGCATGATGACATTTTTACCATATGCTACAGATTGTTAAATGTCCTGGCTGAAAAATGATCATCTGGGAATATTGTATTATATCTTATTTTACAGCCCAGTTTGACAGTATTGGAAGAGCAAGGGCAATTATTTTGTTTGTTCTATATGCTGATGGTATTGAGGTCAAAAGATGAAAATAATATAGAATATCTCAGAATTTTAGCTAGTAACATCTATGTGTGTTAAATTTCTTTTTTTTAATCAACCCATTTTACATTTTACAATTTACAAAATCTTGGAACAATTGTGATTGATAATAGTGTTTCTTTTTGCCCAGGTGTGTCATCTTAGATTGACTGTTTATACAATTAATATCTTGAATGTATTCTTCTAATAAATATATTAAAAATAAACCAACATGAAGACCAGATAGTTGTCTTTGGAGGAAAAGTAAGCTACAGTATATGATAGCTGAGGATGCACAGGTATTGGGTATAGCCAAATGACCTGTGAAGAAAACCTCCAAGAACAACAGTCATCACCAACAACCTTCACAGAGCAGCAGTGAATGGTATCAAATTGCACTGTACAGAGAAGACTTCATGAGCAGAAATATAGAGGTCATAGCACAAGATACAAACTTGTATACAGCAACAAATCAAAAGACCAGGCAAAAATTCATGAAGAAACACAGAAATGAGCCACAAAAGTTCTGAAACCAAGCTGTTTTTCCAAAGTGATGGAAGGGCCAAAGTGTGGAGGATGAAAGTGTCTGCTTATGATCCAAAACATACTAGCTCATCAGTCAAGCATGGGGAGGTAGTGTCATGGCTTGGGCTTGCATGACAGCTTCTGGAACAGGCTCACTAATCTTTATTGATGGTGTGAGTCATGACGGTCACAGCACAATGAATTCAGAAGTCTACAGAAACATTCTGTCTGCCAATTTACAGAGAAATGCATCCAATCTGTTTAGGAGGAACTTCATCATGCAGCAAGACAATGAGCTGAAACCCACTGCCAACAAAACAAAGGACTTCATCAGTGGAAAAAGTGGGAAGTTTTAGACTTTAACCCAGCTGAGCAGCATTGAAGAGTGAAACCACCTAAAACAAACAAAAAAGTGAAAGAAGCTGTGGTAATGGCCAGAGAAACAGTAACCAATCATTTTTATGATGTCAGTGAGTCACAGGCTGGACACAGTTATTCCAGTTGCAATTTCTATACTTTTGCTCACATAACAAAATTGGTGTTAAGCTCATGTACATGTAAATATCACAAACTGAAAGATGAAATTATGATCTCATATTATCTCATATTCACATTTCATCTCAAACCTTTTGGTGTATAGCAAAAACAAAAGAGTGGCCTTGCTATCCCAATACTTTTGAATGGGACTGTATACACACACACACACACACACACACACACACACACACACACACACACACACACACACACACACACACACACACACACACACACACACACACACACACACACACACACACACACACACACACATACATATCTATATGGCTAATGTAAAAAGAAAAGTGCAGAAACGGACACCATACTGAAACCTGAACAACCAAATTGTCATTTTGAATAATTTTTCTTTTACTCAGAATAAAACTGAAATTGTTTCATTGAAACTTGCTTTTAATGGAAGGCAAAGGTAAGTTGTGTTTTAGAATGCCTCAACAAAGCTGTTCTTACATAGTTATATCCAAGATTGGACCAATAATTTAAATGTATTTTGGTTATTTAGATTTAATCTAAAGTTTTGTGGTATTGATGAACAATCTTGCCAAAACTGAGCCTCCTCTATTCCTATACAGTATGTCTATGTTTGTAATGCATAATCCCGCATACATCCTTGAAAGAACAAATCTGAAAGATTTAGAGGCTAATTTAGACTAGCTTTTATTTAAACATTCATGAAAGTGCTTTACAAAAATGTACTTTGCATAAATGTTTATTGCATGCTCCAGCGACTGCTCTTAGACTTGCATTATAAATGAGTTTTGTGTAAATTTGTTTTCTGTCTTAAAGTATTGAAACAGTGGAGTATTCCTCTAATGGAAAGCTTAGATTGCTCAGATCGACGAGGCACTTCAGTTTTTCGGTTAGCTTTTGAACTTCACAGATATTTTAAATTATGTTGTGCATATTATGTGTTTCATAGATGGTGCCTTATACAGTAGGTAAACATTTTGAAACAGGAAATTTATGCCTGTTATTTTCCAAGCCACTTCATTTAGCTACACTGTCAGATTACTGCTAATGATAACATTCACTAAACTAAAGAATCTGTTTGAGAAAGATGAAAAGTATTAAGTATTAGGGTAAATATTATGAATATTTTGTTTCTATGAAGACCATTTCTAAAATGACATCTTACGTCAAGAAAAATTACTAAATGACTTACTTGTCCACGACTGCTCCGTCTCTTGCCGTTGTTTTCCAAGACATTTTTCTTACAGGCTGGCTGATGCAGAGGAGTGCGAGATATTTATTGCTAGCAAAGGCATACACTCACTCACTTTGAACACTTTCATGCATTTATGCAGTCAGTCAATCATGTGTCAGTTGCTGTGCATACAATCATGCAAATCCAGGTCAAATATCAGAATAGAGAAATATATGATCTCAATAGCTTGCTGATGGCATTTCAGAAATTGTTTATCTGCTGGGATTTTTCACACACAGCTGTGATACCCAAAATGATGTGAAAAACAAAGACAGTGAGTGAGCGATAGTTCTCCTGGTGGAAATGCCTTGACGGTGAGGGGAGAAAAGTATCTAAAGAAGAACTGTATCTGAAATAAGCACTGCAGAAAAGCATCTCCACATGTTGTACAACCTGTTGAACCTTGAGTTGGATGGCTACAACAGCAGAAAAACACATCAGATTCCATTCATGTTTTCTATGCCAGGATCTGGAATCCGAGGCTACAGTGGACACAGGCTCAGTTGAAGACTGGAAAAGCATCATTTGGTCTTTTTCCAATCTGAAGCTGCACAGTTCTGATGAGCCTGTGTCCCCTGTAGCCTGGAGTGCCCTCTTTTAGAGACGCCGGATGTTATGTAATGCTCTCTCTACAGTGTGTGTTTGTGCTCAGTATGCTGGATGGTCACCCACTCACCGCCTCGCTCTGCTTGGTTGTGTTTTCTAGGAGAAAGGCAGTGGCCGATGCGCTCTCAGAGTCACCATGGTAGGAAGGCAATTCTGTGTGGTTGAGTGTGTGTTTTGACCCTTTGACCACCGACACTAGCCTCTGTCTGTGTTTGTGGTGGCTGTGTACGTCTGTGTACTTTCACCCCTCGCCTTGTAGATCTGTGCCAACGCTCGATTAGATGTGTCCTGTTTTCATTCTCTTTATTTCTTTCATTAAATGCCCAGCTTTCCTTTTTTGCTTGACTCACTCCCCCATAGTGTTTCTGTCACTCTGAACTCTTTCTGTCTCCTGGAGTCTCCTACACAAGCTTTGGCCACCTTCAAACAAAAAGTGTGGAACACCTGTGCAAGGATAAAGACAGTTTTACTGATGATGTTACTTCTTGTTAATAAAAGAAGACATCAGATAAATCTGTGCTTATCTTTGTTAACAATTCAACGCTAAACTTCAACAAGAGAAGACCTCGACTCTGGGATCCACGGAAAACCTGGTACTGTATGTGTAATGATATTTTACAACCAGAAAAAAAACCTTTCTGTTGATATAAATCTTTTGTTTTGTGTCAGAAATAGAAATGCCATTACTGGGATTATGTAACATTAATGCTGAGTGAAATTAAATAAAAACAAGTAAACACAGTGTGCCATGAGTCATTTGTCTTCCCACTCCGGAAGTCCAGCCATGCGTTAGTATGGTCAGTGTTCTTCATAATACTGCATGTCTGTGATATTGCTAAATGAGGCAGTGAAGTGTTGCCACTGTGACCTCTGGAGATGGGTTATATAGTCACTTGAAAAGGCTGTCAGTGTGCATTTGTCAGTGTGGGACCAAGCACTTCACAAGAAAGACCAGGCTATTATTTACACATCAAGCTTTTTCACAACTTCTGCCTCTTGCCTCAGGTTTACCATGATACCATGAGTATTAGGGAATACGATTGCAAAAGGCAAAGAAATGCTTCAGTTGCTTATTATTGTTCATTTTCTCCTACTTCATAAATAATTCCACCCACTATCTAGCTCCTACTGTAGCTTCCTTATTACAAAACACTTGAAGCCAATCACCAAGCTACTTCTCATGCTCTGTCACTGGGAAGCTGAACAATCAGATGAATGCATGAACTCCTTGAAAAACTAAAAAAAAAAAAAAAAGTAAAGCTCTGGCAAGTTGCAACAATTAATGATTTTCAAAACCTGACAGTTTCTACCCATTCGCCAGCTCTTCCCTATCATGCTACAGCTACCGCCTCGAATAACATGCTTCCTAGACACGTGAAGCCAACTGTATCTTTTTTCAATAATTCTGTAGGGTTTTATATATTTTTTAGTCATCCCTCCTTCCCTTTTCCATAAACATGAGCACTGAGATGTCCATACTGATTGACAACGGTGAAAGTAATGCCTCCTTCCTACCCAGTCAGCAGGGCTAATTATACTCCTTTAGATTTCCAGCCAGATAGCATTTTGTCATCTTTGACATTCGAACTCCAACCTTGTGGGTTTTTTCTGTGGCACTCACTACCCACCCTATTTTATTCTGATTTCTGATGAATCCTCACAGTTTAACTCCAAATCTGCATGACAGACCATTATGGCATTTAACATTTTGCAAGTAAATATTAATTCTCTTTGTCAGTCGCTAAATGCCAACTTCCAACGGTTTCTTTGCACCTCTGTCCATCAGAGCAGCAGGAGAAGGGCAAGCCCACCTCATTTGCCCTGTCAACATGCCCACTTGGGTCAAAGCTTGTACCTCACCTGGCCCTACCCTGGTTATGACACTACGCTGATAATTAAATGGATCAGGATTTTTTTTTGGATGGTGGAAGAGGAGAAAACAAAGAAAAAGGTTAAGTTTATAAAAGGATGTATGAGGATTTGTCGTTCTTATCACTCCTGCTCATGGCTCACTACTCAATTCTACCAAACCTCAATATCCTGAGCAGCAGCCACTTTTTTAAAACGTATGTTTCATTAAAGGTCAACCAGCTATTTTATTCATGGTATTTTTAAACCGTGCTAAGAACCTTAAAACCTTTCAGCAAAAAAAATGTCATCTTTAATCAGACACAATGTAGGAAAGAAACTTTTCTGTCCTGATTTCAGGAGGCTGGCATGTTGTGGTTATTAAGGAGGCAATTTGTGTCTTGCAGTTGCTTCTAAACAACACTGGCCTGACCGGGGGTGATCTGTGGAGTGGGTGGGGGTGGGGTGTATGCGCTTTCATCACTGGAGGCTACACAGCTGTTCATGCAAAATTTTCTTTCATGACCTTGTTTATTTACTTCCTCTTAAATTATATATATATATATATTTTTTTCTTTGACCCAGGTCATCTCTATTGGGCTTAATCAGAAAAGAAAAGAATCACAAGGTTCATTTGAGGTTTTTACTTTAAATAGTAATTAAATAAAGTAATTTATTTTAAAATTATTTGGGCAGACAATCGGGGTTCAAGCCTTAACACTGCCTTGCTGCCACTGTTGGGCCCTTGATTAAGGCCTTTAACCCTCTCTGCTTCAGTTGCACAGTATCAGGGTTGACATGTTCTCTGACCCCAACCTCGAAAGTTGGGATATGTGAAGAAATTTTAAAAGAATTTCACTGTGCTGAAATGTATGTGTGGCATAAAGGCTTCTATTCTTTGTTGATGTGTTATGCAAATGTCTAATATATATATATATATATGTGTGTGTGTGTGTGTGTGTGTGTGTGTGTGTGTGTGTGTGTGTGTGTGTGTGTGTGTGTGTGTGTGTTTTATTTACATTTGATTCATTTGCAACATTTGCTATAAACAAATCCTTGGACAAAAATGCTAAGTGATAAAACAAGTAACTTTCATAATATGAAAATAATTTGCTTTGCAAAAGAGTCCCGTACCTCACTATTTTTGCAGTAATACAGCCTACATATACAACATTTGTCACTCTTTGTGGTGCCGATGCAGTTATTCTCCTGTGAATATGCAACAGAAATGTCAGAATACTGAATCACTGGTGTACCATCTGGATATTATTATGCGGACTGGCAGGAGTGTTGTTGTCAGGATGTATTAGGTGTGAAGCAGAAATGCGTGCGATGTGAAGATTCATTCGCCCGTAGGCGCTGGGATCAGTGATTGCTGCTCCCTATACTGTTTTTGTTTTGAAAGGCCAAACCCATCAACAACGTAGGCTGTACATGATTCACAACAAAGTAGACCTCATGGTAAAACAAGGGAGTGTTAATGCTGCAAGTTCAGCATGGCTTCTAAAACTCAACCATCCTGCATTCAAACATCTCTCTGGCTCTCTGAGCTTGTAGGTCAAAACTTTCCCGAATTCAGCACGGTTGCATCTTTTACCCCTTAGTGACGCCTAAAGTTTTGTTCTCTTCTCTCCAAGGAGCCTGAATGAAACAAACTGAAAGTTTACCACCCTCCTACTTACCTGAATAGCCTTAAAGGCAAAATTGGAAGCATCTCCATAACAAAAGACAACAGTGTGCCCCTGTGCCTCCAATTAATTTTCACATTCTCAAGCTTGCCAAGGAGGACAAGAAAAGAACTGTAATAGGCAGGCACTTCTGGAGTGGTTTAAGTTATTATTAATAACTTTCCACCCTTTTCGCTGACTGCCCTCTGTTGCCCGGATTGCTTTTTTTCTTGAGTTGAGAGTGTGACAGAGTGACAGGTCACTGTAACGGACCTTGGGCTGTAGCTCGGTTTTAGCTCTCCGCTTTAGCCCTCTGAAAAGCGGCTAATTGGTCCCCAGATTAAAGCGAGATCACTCAACTGGACCGTGCTTGGTATTAATTAGGCCTCACCACGAACCTAGTTTATGTCTGCCTGTGCTACACACACTTAGTCTGATATGTGACTTAATTTGATGCCACTGGCCTCTTAAATTGTCTTTAACTTTTTTATTTAAACTTTAACACTTTTAATTTAGCAGATGGTATAAAAGTAGTCTCGCTGCTGAGGTATTTCCAGTGTATTTGTTCAGGAATTCGGCTTCTCACACTCTTTAAAAGGTATAGAAATATTTTTAAAGCTTAGCATACCAGCACTGATG
Source organism: Tachysurus fulvidraco (assembly GCF_022655615.1). Lineage (NCBI taxonomy): Eukaryota > Metazoa > Chordata > Actinopteri > Siluriformes > Bagridae > Tachysurus > Tachysurus fulvidraco. The sequence goes on along the minus strand of NC_062525.1, from coordinate 14,051,566 downwards.
AAGCTACTTTGTCAAGCTACATGCTATGCATTTACACTACTGCTAAACTACTCTTTACATAAAGGCGCTAGCTATGTTTAAAAAACCCAACTAGCTACATTAAGTCTGATTTATTTATTTCACTAAAGCTATTTTGGCAAACTGATAAAAAGCAACTGTGAAGTTTTCATTTGTGCAGCTAATTTATGTGCCAGGAAGTAAAAGCTAGCCAGTTACCGTTAATGGGAAACACTATCCAGGCGGCAATAGCTAGCCAATCAACATTAATATGTATATAGTAATCCATAATTCCTCTCTGATTTCATTAGATAACAAATGAATGTGTATCATACTGTATGAATCTTCCACACATTTGAGATATATGGTCATGGATGTATATAGGCTTATATTTATCACAGCATCCTTTTTATAGGATGCATCTCTGTAGTACAGGGGTCGGCAACCCGCGGCTCCGTAGCCGCAAGTGGCTCTTTCATCCCTCTGCTGCGGCTCCCTGTAGATTTGGAAAATAAATATTTAATTTTAATAAAATAAATTAATTTTATTTTAGTTGTTTTTTTTTAAATGTAATTCTAAATTCTAAGATTATGATGCTTTTGTAACATTAAAATCAACCGTGTACTTTTTTGTTGCTCAAAAAATCCCTTATAACTGCCGAATTGCGAAATCCAACACACTGAAACAGACGCATTTTTGGTTTGCTGCAGCCGGCAAGTCATACAGGGCTGACAAGTGTCACACATTGAGAGTGACAGTCACGCATTTGGGTCTTTTCTCACGCTCTCCCGCCACACATCGTATTTCTCAAGCAGAAAAACTTTTTCACTATTTATCACATTTAATAAGCCTCGGCGCCCAAAACGTAACAGTCCGCACCGCTGTCTCTATGGAACCGGGCAGGAATCAAACGCGTCTCAGTTCTTAGTCAGAAATAAAATTTTGTTTACTCGGTAGCAGTTTATTGATTTCATAAATGCAACACATTACAGTTTTTTCTCATAAAGGTAAAAAACGATATATGCAGTGTTCTCTTCATTTTAGATGTCAAAAGGGTTTTGTGGCTCCCTGTGTTTTTTTTTTTTCTGTGGGAAACGGCTCCAAATGGCTCTTTGAGTGTTTATGGTTGCCAACTCCTGCTGTAGTATATTCACCTGATTATGTGAGAAGGGAAAAGAAGAGGTTTTGTAAGGCAAAACGCTATGATCTAGTCAGAAAACTTTGCATGCTACTGGAAAACTTTATTTTAAAAACAGCTAAACTACTGAAGACTGTAGCTAGTTAATCATAAACATGGCATGTTACTTTATACTGTGTAGCAATAATCGTTTTTCAGAAAATATATCCACATTTCTCACAAAAGTCAAACAGTTCTTCGACTTGTTTTGACTTCTGAATGTTGCAGCAATTCATTTTAAACAGGCAGAACATTACACACCCCCGATATTGGTGTGTGGGGTCCATACTACAGCGCAACGATTTATCACAGTCATTTTACTGGTCCTTTGTCAGCAACACAGGATAACTCCCATTCGTCACAGCTCACATCACAGTGAACTCAACCACTGTACTACTGTACCATGGCCTCTCCATAACCTCCATTAAAGTCACACACTGCAGGACCTGAACACTTCACAACCTACTGCTTTCTGCAGTATACACAACACACTGAGACTCACAAACAAATACACAGTGCAGGACTATGAACTTGACACTTCTCAACACCCTGCTCTGTGGAGAACACACACAGACACACAGACACACAAACACATACACACACAGACAATGACACACCCAAATACAGAAACACACGCATATACATACACACCACAAGACCATGACCTGAACACTTCCCACCCTACACCCTCTGCAGAATACACAAATAGCACTGAGATAGACAAACACATACACACACACACACACACACACACACACACACACACACACACACACACACACACACACACACACACACACACACACACACACACACACACACACAAGATGATGGCCAGGAAATAAAGGTTCCCCAAAGGTAGAAACATAAAAGTGAGCAGATGCGCTTGCCTTAGTTAGGACACACATACATGAATAATAAATAGTGTATGCATGATGGATCTAATGTATTATTCTCACCCATAGCTTGTGGTTCTACAGTCGAGTGTTGATGTGCATGGAGCAATTTGCAGTTTCTGCATGACATCTCTCCTCTGTCATGTCGAACATCACTGTGAATCTCTCTTATTGCACTACATAATTAAAAGTACACTCACATTTTCATCACCATGGCTGTGTTGGTTCTCTTTATTACATGTAATGTATGTGTGCTGAACCATTTTACTCATTACGATTGGGAGTTTTGTCTTTTCCTAATGGACCATTTCTCTTATCCGGGCATCCATGTCTTTTCATCATGGGCTCGTTTTTTATTTATCATGATTTGTTTTTCTTTCTTTTTTAGTTTTGTTTACCAGCATGTCATTGCTTCTTCTGCAGGCACACATCAACACAACTACAACCATGTGGCTCTCAGTAGTCCTACTAGAACTCCTAAAAATGGTAAGGATCACTCTTCTGCTCACTTCTCATCACATTCTTGGAATTAATAAATTTTATCTGTGTACCAGTTCATCTGTAATAACACCCATACTACACTATATATATATATATATATATATATATATATATATATATATATATATATATATATATATATATATATATATATATGCGTATGTATGTATGTGTGTATATAATATATATACATACATATGTGTATGTATATATATATATACACGCGTATATATATATGTATGTATATATATATATATATATATATATATATATATGTGTGTGTGTGTGTGTGTGTGTGTGTGTGTGTGTGTGTGTGTGTGTGTGTGTGTGTGTGTGTGTGTGTGTATGTTTTTTCTGAGATGTTTGATATTTAACCATTACCTGCCTCCAAGCCTGATGGTTCAGTGAATCTGTGCATAGAAGACTGTGCATCTTCTACACTGCCACCGGCAAGAGGATGTGGTTCACATGGATTTGAGGTGGTTTTCATACTTGTCAGGTTTGCTGAGGTCTGAATCTGAGTGTGATTTTTCCAAGCTCTTGGTCTGCTTTCAGACTCACTTGATTCTATTGATCCCTGTGCATTTGCATGCATATTAGCCTATTACAAACTCACTAGGAGAACACACCTCTATCAACTCACCTTTTTAATTTTTTGAATTATTTTTCATTATTATGCACAGTAAGCCACCTCTGCCACGTTTTCCTGACACTTATGGTACATGTGTTTTGTAAAAACTAACACTGTCATCATCAGCTAAAGAGCACATGCAGGATACTTTTATGTCCTGTACATGTGTAGACCCAGTGGTGTAGTCTAGTTTTTGTAGTGAGTATACTGTGATTTTTTTCCCCCCTCCCAGCCTCACACGCACCCATCCTAGAGCGACACCCCATAGGTACCACCACACTCACTAATGCATAAAATATGCATCTACATGTCATTTAGAGCATTATTAAAGACATTCCAATTTATTATAAGCAACAAAAGACAGTCAGCTGATAAAACCTGTGCTCCGGGTCCCATATTCATATAACATTTAAGGCTAAATGTAGCTCACTAGGAATGTAACTCATTAGGTGTAGTTCACCCAAAAATGAAAATTGTGTTATTTCCTCAACCTCAATTTGTTCCAAAACTGTATGAGTTTTTCTTCTGTTTAACACAAGAGATGATATTTTGAAAAATGACACAATTTTCATTTTTGGGTGAACTATACCTTTAAGAACTACATTTAGCCTTAAATGTTATATGAATATGGGACCTGGAGCACAGGTTTTATCAGCTGTCAATTTTAAATGTACATTTAAGAGTAAACAATAAACATTTGTTCATTGCAGAATATTATGAACTGAATGAACTGGTAGTTTACAAAGCTTTCCAAATTCATTTGTACTCGGGCTGTGGGTGAAATGTCACCCGAAGCTGCTGTAGCTTTATGTGCAGGCTTCCGAAAACACAAAGAGTGTAGTTTGGGTCTGCTTTCGTTTCATATCTTCTTTTACATTAGTTAGTTAATTTCAAATTTGCGCCAAAAAAACACCGCTAAGCAACTGATTTTCCTTCTTGGTAGGTGACGTCAGATCAGGTCACAGGCGACGGAAGCCACAATGGTCCAAAAACGTTAGTGATTCACAATCGCAACCACAGCCTGTGTTCGCAACACAGACGGGATGAATTATGAATGAAAGTTCTGTCACAAAACGATATTGTTACGTATCCTCACGCGTTTTAAGTGTGTATACGGAAATCCTTGGCCTTTCCTAGTGGGTATACGGCGTATACCTGCATATCACGTAGATTACACCACTGTGTAGACCCAAGTAAGAGTACAAGTTGTGTTCACATTCACAGGAATTGTGCCACAGTTCTAGTTCAAATGGAACTCAGGCCCAGTACTTTGGCACACTTCCCGGTCCACAAGAAAGCTTTTTTTTTCATGAGAATTTTCATACCAATTTTTCATGAGAATTATGCTCTATTTCAGACTAAAATGGACGAGTGAAAAACCCACGAGTTATTATTCTCTAGCAGGCTCAGTCCATTCTGCTTAGAATGACTGGTGCTCAAAATTTTAAATGCTTAGCTAAGTCTTTCTGCCAGTTTATCATGATCAACCAACAGCTAATTCACATGGACTTGTGTGCTGGACACTTCATGTAATCTAAGAGTCTAACAATATATCTAAATATATTTAACATAAAATCTATCATCATTGATACAGTGATGCTTTGAAATGTCTATTTAGCATTAATTAGTAGTCATCATGAAGCATCAGCACTTTGGAACAGCCGCCAAGTTTTCTTCCATGCGAAAGTCTTCTGTTCAGACGGCTGTAATCGTGCTTTGCAGATTCTCAGCAACAAGCTTTGTTTTTCATGTTATTAACTTCAGGTGAGACTCCCAAGAGGTGCAACAGAAAATTGTTCGCCTTATTGTTGAGAGATTGCAAGTTTGAATCAACAATGCCACACTTATCCAAGGCTCGGAGCCCAGAGAACAAAATGACCCGTGTTCTCTGGGTGGGAGATATGGCAGAACTGTTTAGAAATTAGAGCAACAGAAGAAATTCACAGGCATTTGTAAGCATATGTGTATGAAAAAAAATGGAAAAGAAGTGGTGGCTGGCTTTAAAATTTTTTGAAAGAAGCACGTGTTAGCCTAGTGGTTGGGAAATGGCAAGGACAAATTTGACAATGGGGAAAAAACTAAGGGGGAAGAGAGGCCGATGAGCCACTATGAAGTAACATAGCATTAAAAATGACTATAAGGTGATAAAAATTCAAATCATTCTTTGATTAACAAAATTGCTGTGGTGTATGAGAAAATAATTAGAATTATTGGAAAATAATTTGATCGTCATAATTAAATGCGCAGAACCTGTGGTTAATAAGTAGGTTCTTATTTATCATAATTTTACATTTACATTTACAGCATTTTCAGATACCCTTATCCTTACATTCTATCTCATTTTACACAGCTGAGCAATTGAGCCTTACTCAGGGGCCCAGCGGTGGCAGCTTGGTGGACCTAGGATTTGAACCTTCTGATTGAAAGTAATCCAACACCTTAATCACTAGGCTTCCACACCCCAAATTTAGTGCTGCATTGTTAAGAACAATGCAAAGATGTGTTCCATAACCGAGAAACCATACGTCATTTGATAAACAGCCACAGCTGAGTGGGTTATAACACGCAGGGTTCAGAGCGCTGTTAGAGTGCCAGTACATGCCATACATGTAAATGTAAAGGTAGTAAGGGCAAGCTCTATGTGAAGTTTGAGACAATGATAAGATCTGCTCCTTTGCTCTTTCTCACTCAGTGCCTTTTACTTCCACCAAACAAAGTAGAAAGCAGTCATTGTGACCATTTCAGCACGAGCCAATTCACTTATGCCTGCCGCAGTGCTCACACTACACATGACGTGTGCTTGAAGAATCAATCCGGCCAGATGAACAAGCCGAGCAAGGACGAAAACTATTAAAAAAACAGCATAAAACAAGCTGACACCGAGTATTCATAAACTATCGATGTTTTTTGCTTAATGAACACACACTGATCAAAAGATGAAGGAAAAGCTCAGAATGTGTGCTACGAACGCCTCGGATAAAGAGCTCTCGACTGGTGTCCTCAAAATGTGGAGGCTAGAAATGCAAGCAGCAACTGCTCATCTTGTTAGTGAAAGGATTAAATCACCGCCTTTTGGTGAGCTGCTTTAATTCGACCGGGGAGGAAGCGGGTGGGGTGAGAAGATGGATAGCTCTCCCTAACAAGCTCCAAAGATTTTTTTTTCAGCAGATTGGTTGTTATAAGACAAATCCTGTTATTGCTCTTTCTCAGAGGGGTTAATTCTGTTTATGGCAGTGGAACTTTCCTCTCAATAACACTGCAGTGCAGCCTTTCAGACACTTTTATTATTATTGCCATATCCTTTGGGATGTTATGATTTAGTTAAGAAACAAAACTACAGTATTAATGACTATGTTTAATACCAAAAAGAGGAACAGACTTTTTTTTTCTATTGGGCATGTCTTTGTAAGCATTCGTAAGCATCCCAGATCGCATCAGCTGATTCAAAAAAACTCCACCACCCTTCTCCTTTTCCTCCACCAATTTTAAATAATCGTTATGTTATTTGTAAGAAATAAAACATGATGGATTGTGCTGTTCTGTCAGGGAAACTACTCAACAACAGGGTGGTGAAATGTTGTCTAATCCTTATATTGATTTTTTAAATAAACATGAATCTGTAAGTATTTTATTCCTCTTACACCGCAGCAATTTTCACTGATTACTTATTATTTATTATTGTTTTTGGTTTAGTAAACAGATGGCTGGTAAGTGCAAAGATTGCCAACAAATCATAAACAGAACAGCAAATCAGAAAAAAAACACTAAACATCACCATGGAAAGGAACTAAAGTTTAGGAGCTAAACTTACGATGGAAAGGATAAGTCCTCCTAAAATATCGCATTATTAGACTGTCATATGTAAAAAAAAAAAAAAAAAGAAATAAATAAACAAAAAATAGATATACAAAAATATATAGTTCAAAATAAACTATAAAAAATATAGTTATATATCATGTATAGTTCTGAAGCCAATCACCAATGAGCCTTTGATACTCAAGGACCTCCCCTTTTTTTGGTTTTATACTGTTTTGTGGTTTGTTAATTAGTTTTGCACTTACAAAGCCTTTTCCGCCTTGTGTCTTACTGTGAATAAAGATGAATCCGTCTTTCGGTGCTATACCTAGGACTAGAAGCAAAGCCCACAGCATGTGTTGAACAGTGTAATATAGAGCACATGGCGTTGTGTAAACACGATCTATCTCACTCACAGCACCTTCCAGCCCCCTGATGCATCATTTTTGTCTCAGAGCTGTCTCTGTGGCACAAGTCTCTGCCCTACTTTTAACCAGAGCACGATCCCTGCACGTCCAAACCATGCCCAGGCTTGCGTGACGGGCACAAAGCCCAGGGAACTGAAGGAACTGCAGAAGGCCTGCCTCCTTCGTGGCTCTTCTATCCCATCATATCACTAAGGAAACAAGGGTCCTCTGCTGACTAGCAGGCTGGAGATGGGACACTATTTACAAGGGCTTGACTAAATCACTGTCTCACCATGGCTCATTAGCCGCTAAGTCATAGGCTCCAGTTCATCCACTGATTTCCCTGCAGTCTTTCTTCTGCTGCGTCAAACTCCCCTGAGCAGAAAATAGATAGAATTGTTTATAGTTGTTACTTTGTTTTGACGCATCTTTTGGTCTGCTGTCTTGTCGTCCTCCAGAGAGCACGCGTATGAACAGCATCCTCACGTCGCAGACGGAGCCGTACGATCTGTCCTTCTCCCGCTCCTTCCAGAGCCTCTCGCACCTGCCTCCATCCTACGAAACCGCCATGAAGGCTGACCTCAACAAGTACTCCTCGCTCAAAAGACTGAGTCAGAGCTGCTTTCTCATTCTACACTCTGTTGAGCTTGTTGTTTTATCAAGGCTGGGATCAATTTCCTTTCAATTCCATCTCGCTTCAGCCTATAGGCAGTTCAGCGACCAGACGACCTCAAATTCATCTTGCAGTTTAAATTTGCAGATTCTAGTGAATTAATTAATACTTAATTTCACTGTGTGATTTGAATTGATTGCTCTGAATTGCTGGAATTGACCCCAAACCTTGCATCTTACAATCTGCCCTGAAAGCACTTAATGGTCTTTTGGATTTGTATTCTATATCAAGAGTGCACAAACCTGCTCCTTCGAGATCAATTGCGTTTAGCGAGACTGATCCAGCTTATCGAGCTTGTCAGGAGCTAAACTTTGCAGGAGGATAATTCTCCAGGAGCAGGATTTACCACCTGGAAGAATACATCCATGGTCGGACCATTGTGCTTATTAGACCACCCAAGCTTTATTAACCACTACACATCCGCCCTTTCAGAAGCTCTCTTTAAAGCATGGTATTCAATACCAAATCAAGTGATGAACATATTGCAGTTTGCCTCAGTCTCTGCAGAGGACTTCCCAATGACCTCGCTGCTCCATTCTATTGATCTGACTGATTGCAGAATTTATGTTGTGTAATAAGGTCTCCTTTCATAATGTTCCCTAAGTAAAGAGCAAATAAATGGCTTGTGTAATTTAATATGGATTAACCCAGGCCTCTTTGGATTTGAATCCAAATGAACTATGTGAAATCTTTTGTTTTCCAACTTTAATAACTACACACATTAAATACAGTCACAAATACTGAACATTATGTATACTGCTTTTAGTAATACATTAGTAACTCTCGTCTCCTCTTGGAGTAAATTAGTTTCTATATGACCAAATTTATTAGGTGATGTTGCTTTAGAATTTATTTTTATACTGTTAAATTTCCAAAACCTCCATTGTCTTATAATCACTGACAACCTTGTAGCTAGAGAGGAATATGTCAGCTTGCTCTGTTATGCCTTGAAGGCTAAAAACAACATGGGAGAATGAGTTATACATAATAAATAATGATGAAATCTGGAAAAATATCTGAAGATTTGCCAAAGGCCAATCAGGTAAAATTGTAATTCACAGAAATTACACACACATTTTCGCCTGTTGTGGAAATACATTCTCATATTCTCATTCCTGTCTCTCACGTGTAGCATCTCCATCATCTCATTGGTAGACCTGTGAGAGATTGCGAGTACATGTAGTATAATATGTTTCTGCGGTGAAAATGTTCTTCTGTATATAGAGAATTGGGTACAGTTGTGTCGTCTAGGTGACAAACTGATAATCGTCTAGCGTTTGTTCAACACAGACGAGCGTACTCCATTTAACACTCAGAAAAACCTACTTTTAATTTGCAATAAGCTTGATCGATTGCCAGGGCAGCAAGTTTGTTACTTATTGTCTCGAAATCTTTCAGCACCTCAGGGAACTGCATTCCGAATGAATCAGGAAATCTCTGACTTGGGTCTAGTACAGAACTGGCGTTTCCTTGATTTGAGGTTTTAATTTCCTTGAATGCAGCTTTATTCTTCCCCAAAGTTATGTAGTTTCTCAGCTCAAGTGTATGAGGAGATATCTGTCGATGTGTAACAGATCTCAAGGTCATCAGCTACATTCTTCATCTTGGAGGAGGCCGTAATTAAATTGCATTGCTTTCCTAATCATTCAGTTACAGATACAGTAGTCACTTAGTGTTCTCATGTGTCTGAGCTTCAGTTTAGATAAGCATTAAGAGATGTTTTGGTTTGCTTTTTCTCTATATCAAGAATCAAAGCATGACCATAACTATAATTTAAAACGTATACAGCATTCAGAGAATGTGTATGTATTAAAATCTGGGATTTAGGAAGAAACAGAATTTAAAACAAATTTAAAAATATCATTTTCTCATGTTGTCCTTGTGTGTTTTGTGTTTTGTGTCTAGTTTTTGTTTCCTGTTTTTTATTTTTTATTTTTATTGAACACCACCTACATTGGGTCTCTAACTTTATTTAATTAACGTTAGATCCATAAGCCTTAAACAGAAAATACTACATAAAACCGCTAACATTTCTCTATGCATTAGGGTGTTATGAAGACCCAAAGTAAGTACGGTGTTTCATTTATTTATATTATTTTTATAAGTAAGCTGTCCTGCTTAATCAATCAGGTACTTAGATGTTAGCATTTATTCCCTCCTAATATGGCTTTTTATTCAGATCATTAATTTAAATGGGCATGATCTGAGCACTACTTAGGCAGCTTGTAAACATAAGCTGGTCAGAAAGGTACATAAACCTCCTGCGTTACATTAAAAAAAAACAGTAAATACAGTGTTGGCTAAGAAACAGGGAGCTAGTGTGCATTTGAGAGCATATTTCTCAGTCAGATGTTTACAGTACTTCTGTCTGCCATCATTCATTCTTATCTGGAATAAGATTTATTAAGCTTGTTTTTGGTGAGAAGAACTTATGGTGTTGTCAGAAAATGTGGTCAGATTAAGGAAGAAAAAAATCAGTAGCAAGAATCACTGAGACTTCTGAACCTAGACACTTTCCAGCACAAGCCTAGATACAAACTGCATGACTGCTATGCACGGTTTTTTGCTTGTGTTTACACTTATGACAATTTTGATTGAGTCTTACTCTGTTCTTCCACAGCTGACAAGGATATGGATGACTACTACAGCCGGAAAAGGCACCTTCCTGATCTGGCAGCACGCAGCACTCTCCCACTACACATGATCAAAATCAACCAGGATTCTCAGAGTAGCCAGCAGGGTCAACAGCAGCAGCAACAGCAGTCTTCACGCCAGCGTCCTCGCCGTGTACAGAGAGCCATGTCTCAAGACCGAGTGCTGTCTCCAGAGCGTGGCTATGCTCAGGACTATGCCGTGTCTCCTTACCCCACGTCCCCATACGGCGAGCGCATCCTATCTGATGAGCAGCTGCTGTCGGCTGAGCGCCTACGCTCACACGAGCGTCTCATTTCCCAAGACCGTCTGCATTCGCAGGACCGGCGCTACTCACAGGAGCGTGTCCACTCGCACGAGCGTCTGCATTCTCACGAACGTATGCACTCGCAAGAGCGCCTCTACTCCCAGGACAGACTACGCTCGCAGGACCCGCTGCTCTCTCCCGATAAGACCATGCCATCCAAACGAGGCAGCTTTCACGGTGACAAGTCCATGTCCAGAGCCATATCGCACACGGACGTGTTTATGCCCACCACGCCTCTCTTGGACCGCTACAAGATGACCAAAATGCACTCGCATCCCAGTGCCTCAAACAACAGCGGCCCTGCTGCAGTGCACAACACGCTGACCAAGACCCAAACCACCTCCAAGAGACAGGCGTTTGCCTCACGCCGTACTCAGACCGTGGAACAGCTGCACTATGTCCCGCAGGCAGCTCAGCAGCAGCATCACCACCACTACCGTACAGGCAGTAAGACCGAAGTGACTGTTTAACTCAAATTTAATCGAACCTCAGCCATCCTCCAGGAACTCACACACAATATGGTCTGACAACCAGTTCACGTATACACTATACTATATCCCACATATACTCAGTACTCAGACAAGAGACCCTTCTGTGTGCATATCCATCATTTTTTGTGTGTTTGTAGATCACTGATAAAGGGTGGACTAGAAGATTGTGCAGCTTGTCAGAAACGAAGCATTCAGTTCTGCAGTACTTAAGGGCTTTGCAGGAAAAACAAATGTGCAGAGACTTTTAGCAGAATGACAGAAGGTGTAAATGAAATTGCTAGTTTGGTGCGAATGTGTAATGGAATTATATAACTTTATATAAATATATAAATACACATACTGTTTGTACTTAAAGTCCTAGTCATAGCTTTAGGAGTTCTTAAATTAAACTGATGTTAGCACTTCTATTGGTGCCTCTATGAAACTGTTCCATTTCATCGACGAAGTGGTTTTGTGGGTTACAAAGCACAACTGATTAAAAAATAATTTTGTTTTCCTATTTTTTTGTTTTGTTTTGTTTTTATTTGTTTAGCTTTTTTGTTTGACTAATTTGTGTTGCTCTTTTTTTTTTATTGACAATGACAAGTTCTTTTGCGTACATGATTGTAAATAAGCTATTTTAGTAACCGCAGTAATCAGAGAAGTCTGTTCTGGTTGCCATTTGTATAGTTTTATTTTAGAAAATCAACAATTACAGATATGACCCACTAGCCCAGTATTGGAACATTTTAACTGAATACAAATATTGTATGTGTCATTGCAATTGTGTTTGTAGAATGAGAATCGGGTTAAACTACATGACCACTCTCGATATCTGGCTGTAGACTGTGCTCCAGTGAGTGACTCACAAGAAGAATATAATATGCTTGTTGTAGTTGCTTCAAATAAACCATCCTTATTTTTCTAAACATAATTCTAACCTGGAGTAAATCTGTTGTGTGAATTGAATCTATTTCCAGATACTAGAAGACAGAAGATATATCTTTTGATGGAAAGTAATGGAAATGGAAATATGGGTGTGTCTTTGGCTGTGTTCACATTACAAACCTTTTTGCTCAGAACAATTCTGTCTCTCTTGACAGCTCATGATTTTTATTCTCAAGGAACACTTATCTGTCTGTAATAAGAATGCACCACTTTCACCAAAAACTTCCCCTTAGTTCCTTGGGCAAGTGTTTTATTGCACTACTAGGTATCAGTATTTTTTATTACAATGTTGTTTGAAACAACTCCTCCAGGTAAATCACCAATTTTCCAACTGGGATTTCTGTCATCTTCTAATGTTAGCAACATCTAGTGGAGAACAACGACTGTTATTATATGCATATACCCATTGGAGAAAACTGACACAATTCCAAACTTAGCATTCTTGTATATGTTGAATTTTAACAAATCAGCTATATATCCAAACTAGGACCTGATAATAATGTGGCCTATCTGATAAAAAAAAGAGCAGCGACTTGATTCCACAAAATCCTGAAAAAACCCATCTGCATTGTTTCACTACAATGTTGTGATCTGAATGCAGCCTTAAAGTTCACATAGAATTCTTAAAGGAGGAGGAAGGAATTATTATAATTTATATTCAGATATTCACATACACATACATACATTTACATACAGCACATGAGCTAACCCGAATTGATTGCTAAAGGAACATTTCTAAATGTTCATAAGCTTCACTGCTTATGCAAATCCACTGGTATTTTGACAAGATTCTTCAGAGAAAGTAAAAGTGTCTTTGAGTTCATACATATGCAGAACTTTTTCAATATTATATTTAACAGACAGTATTTGGTGGATGTAATAAATATCTGGGGAAATTGTATTCACATTAACGCTCGTTGCAAAATAATGGGGTGCTAACCACTATTAAATCCTCCTCCACCTTACCTTCTAAGTGATACAACCAGACATGTCACTTATTAACTACCAGACAGTGAAGTGTGATTAATATTTAAAGAAAAAGTGTTTATACCATCACAACTCCCAAATTGGCCATCTTTATGCCATGCTAATCAATGCAAATCAGTTCATTACTGACTTGAGCTGTCATAATCAGGAAATTGTAGCTGATTATTAAATGTCATACAAACAATTATAGTTCTAATTACACTTTATGACCAAAAAGTTGTGGATACCTGACCATTACATCCATATGTGCATTTTGAACATCCTGTTCCAGATTTACTGTAGTCCCTGCTTTCCTGTTATAATAACCTCCATTCTTCTGTTCCATTATATTTACATAGCTGTGGGAATTTGCTCATTTAAACCGCAGAAGAATTAGTCAGGTCACACACTGAGCAAGGTTCTGTGTCAAGGTACTTGATTTTTTTTTTAATGCTAGCCTTGGCAAATCACGAACCTCCATGGCATTGTCATGATGGACCGATGTTTACTATCGCCATTTAGGTGCCATTGAAGGATAATTGTACCACAGCTATACATTTGCTATTCAAATGTGTTCCGACTTTGTCGCAACAGTCTGAAGAAGGCCCTTGTGTCATTGTTGTCAAATTTATACCAGTGCTATAAAGGAATATAATGTCAAATGATTGTGGCTATCAAATGCTTCTTCACTATTAATATTTAAGTAACAGAACTTGTAGACCAGGGCTAAAAAAGTATTAAAGGTGGTATCAACATTTGTAATATAATTATAGTGCAGTAAATACTTTTAGCTCAGCTTCATTGCATTGTATCACTACCTCAACTGATGAAAACACAATTCATTTTGATATAAATACCATATAAACAGCGGGAAAAATATTACAGTCATCTTGGTGACGATTGCCAAGATTGGTCCTTAGAAACATTCATTTAATATTGATTTAGGAAGCTGGCTGGTAATTAGTAGTGCTTTAATATCCTTCACCGGATCATTTATATCTGCTAATTCACAAGCCTGTGATCTGGTTCTTTCACTTTGACGTTCAACTGCTGTTCCTTGTAGTTCTGCTTTCTTATATTCTGGACCACCTGTGCAGTTTCCTACTAAACTAAATGAGCTTATCCATGTGCATGCCAGGTGTTAATAGTCATTACTTTCTGAACATGAACCCAGGTTGGCCAAAAAAGTTTGTGGTATTTGATGGAAAGATGACTTTCTGTTTATTATACCAGGTCCTGATGGAGTTGAATGATAGATATAATATGTCCAGATTGTTTAGGATTGGACTAAAACTCTATGTGGAAGCTGTCATTAGCTTGTTGAAGACAGGTAAACTCTTTAGGTAAAGTGATTGAACACAAGATGCATTTTCTACATTTAAATGTCATTTGACACATACTTTGGCTAGATCATGGGCTGCAGTAATAGAGTTGTCATAAATGTTTGTTGAAAATTTTTTTTGCCTTGACCATATTTTATAGACTGAATCCTGCTTTGTTGCAACCTGTAGTGAATGATTCTCCTCCTCAATAAAGTACACAATGGTAGGAACCATAATGTCTTTCTGAAACTGCTGTGGTGATCTGGCATATAAGTAAATAGAACAGATGATTACATACACTATGGTCACTTGGATATGACTGGAAATGACACAATGTGATATTGTAGTGATCTGTTGTACATTACCCATGTGGGGTCTGGGTTTGAATCACAAAATGGTGACTTTACTAGCTCTAAAGTGAAATTCCATGATGGCCCTAGACATTGAAATACATTTATATCAATATACTGTAGTTATATGTAAAATAAAAGATCACTTGGGCAGCTTTGGGTGAAAAAATTGGTTAGTGCTATGTTGCAAGTCACTGAGTTCTCCAAACCATACCCATCTACCATCAATATCCAGAATATACCATCTGCTGAACCACACTTTTTTTCACATTACAATTAATACCTGCCCCTTGCATACCAAATAGCACAAAGCCTTCTTTAAATTCATTGGCAACCTAGAAAGCAAATGCAGTTCTCACACCCCACAAAGGCTCAGATATTTGCAGTACTGCTCTCCACACATACAGGTGTAATGGCAAACATTACATTACAGGCCCCTGAATCTAGCCCATCAGCATGCAGATGAAAATATAACACTTAAATGAAACTGAGATTGGAAAGCAGGTTGACGAAAGATGCTGTACTGAAACACTGTGCAAAATGGCTCTAGGCCAAGACAGAGCCTCTATAAAATAATAAAAAGCTTTCACCAGCTCTGCCTTTGAAAGCAGTGTCTTGTTCAGTTAAAGTACATCATCTTTGCATTTGAATTTTTAATTTAGAATACAGGACATAGACGTGCATTACAGAATTGTGAAGTCTGTAAAAATGTAACTTTCAAATGTACTTTTATTTAGCAAAACTTTTAGCAAAGAAAAAAAAAACATCTCGTGAGAATTCACATCTTGTTTTATTAATTTGTTAGAGGCCATAATTACAATATTTATTTACTGTACAAAGAAGAATATTTAGGTAGAGAGCGTCCTGACTATGGACATATCCAATCACAAACAATCGAAATGAGAAAACATTCATTATGTGAACTTTTGTAAATAATATAAATATATGTAAATATATTTATTAATAAAACTAAATGTTCTATTTACTGAACAATGTGGAATAAAGGATACCGGATGCAAATTGTCACAAATCCCATAGAAGTTAACTTATTAACGTTATGACTAATACAGGATATAAATAACAAATTGAAAATTTATCGTTGTAAAATCTTGTGAGAAAACACAGTGTATTATAAGAGAGTGGACATTCAGGTGCATGAGCTAGACAAGTAGACAGTAACAAGTAAGGTTACTCGCCCAGCCTCTTGGCTTGTTGTTCCACTAAAAATAATGATGTCTTTTTCAGAATATAATGTCATTGTACAAAACAGAGATGTATCATGAGACCAGTTGTAACAGGGTTGAAATGAACCTGAGGGACATGCCAAAAAGTGCTTATTATCATTGTTCATAACAATGCAAATATAGGATCGTGTTTAAAGACTTAATCTAAATGAAAAATGACTACTGGTAAAAATACTTTAGTCTCTAAAACCTTTATATCTAATGTTTAAATCATTTTCCCAGAGGCCAAAAAAACCTGCTTTGTTGTGTCCGTGTTCAATATTGAATATCCTGGTCATGTCTAACTCCACAGTAGTGGATAGTGACCTATAAATGTAGACAATTAGGGCTTTATAAATTTGTAGTTTTTCATATGTATATATTTTTTTACCTATATACTACCTAGGGACAATATGTTCATAAAAAATCTTCAACGCAAACGGTGATATCAAACTGTTTCTGAGACGCTCCAGAGTGCTTGTTTATAAGCCTCTAAAATCTGAAGCCATTATGTTCAACCACTAGAATTCTGTGTATGTTTTCCCAACAGAGGGAAATGCATCTCAAATCTCGAAAGCCAACAGTGTCCTGACTTATTTTATATGAACCTATTACATCAAATGATAAAATAATTCCTTTGTTTAGACAGATTGAAAATGGCATAGGATTTCCATGGTAAAAAGGGCAAATTAATGAAATTAGTGTGAAAGTATATGTACTTTATCTAAATTCCTCCATGTTTAACATCATTTAGTTTGCTATAAAATCTTATACAATCAATAACGTTCAACTAAATGTACAGCGAACTGTTTCGATTGTTAGTTGTTACCGTCAGGTGACATAACAATGGTGGGGGGAAAAATGGATAGAAATATCACATTATAAACGTAACTGTTGGTCTTCTGAGGCAGCAACATAATAGAGAATAAAATTTGTGCAGAAATTGAAAACTGTAATTTTAACAGTAATGGGTCATTTCAATTTTTGCTGTTTGACTTAATATAATTAGGTGTGAAAAATTCTTGCCAGTTTTACACTGCTGTACTGCTGAAGTGTTCCTTCAAGCACACACATCCAATTATAGTGTCCCTGATGTCACGTAATAACACTTCAGGACATGTTAGCATTGGAAGCAAGAAATCTATACGTTATATAAGTGCTCTAGTTCGAGTCCTGATATACTGAAGCACAGCCATAATTACATATAGTGTGCTCTCACTGGTTTTTTGCATTAGCCATTTCTCAACACTGACCTGTAACCTAGCAACTACCATTTCCCTTAGAAAATGATTAAAGCCACCTTCTTTCTCATTCTGAGCCACAAGCCTTTGTACCTTTCTCTACGTAGACTGACACTTCTCCACCAGTGTGTATTCCCCGCAGCGCAAACATGCCCCATGCAATATGAAAAATTAATTGTCAGTCTGTATGTGGCCTTTTAAAAACTTGAATGGCAGTCTCTGTGCATAAAATAAATGCCACTATAATAAGTGATGAAAGAGTGTAAACTTAGGAGTAGCTAGTGGAGAGGAGCTGAATTTCTTCAGAAATATTTGGTGGAATGTTTAAAGCTGTGTGTTAGACAGAATCATAAAGAAAACGCAGAATTTAGAGCATTTTCTTTTTAGAGGAAATGTGATTATTATGTTTGCTGTAAGAGAAATGATATATCTCTCTCGGTTCCTTAACTGAAGCTGCTTTCAAAAAGAATCTCATACATTTTGATTTATTTTAATGTATTTATATGTATATGCATGAAAAAAAAAGTTGAATGAGGAAATCTTGACTTCATCCTAAATGTGTTCAGTAGGTTCAGGGCTCTTGCAGGATACACAAGTCGTTCACTCAAGAGCTCACATTGTGCACAGGGACATCATGTCATGCTGGAACAGGTTTGAGCCTCTTAGCTCCACTGACTGGAAACTGTAATGCAATGCAACATACAAAATTCCAACTGTCTGCGTCCAACTTCATGGCTAAAGTCTCTTAAAGTACCACAGGGTTTGATGGTCAGGTGCCCAAAATCATTTGGCCATTTAGAGCGGAATGGTTACTCTAATTAGCCCCTAAGACGGGTGTCCAAATCAGGGTGAATTTTTTCCACCTTGCACCCTGTGTCCTTTAGATGACCAGTATGAAGTGGTTACAGAAAGTGCATGAATGATTGTACTAGTTTGACCATAAAATATTAAATTCAACATCCATCTGTTTGCTCTGAAATGTCAGCTTGGTCCTGGCGGAGGCGTAAAGCATTTCTTCAGGTTACAGGAAAAAATTAGAGCAGAGGGTGTTATGGCAGATGGGCTTTCATTCCTGCTCTACTATATTCACCTCAAAGCCACAGCAATGAGAGATTCCCTCTATTTCATCTCTCTCTGACTATATCAGCTCCCTGATATCATCTTCTCTAGATCATCTTTTTACTGCATCATGTTGTAAAATATGACACGGCTCCTAATTAACAGCAAAGCTTTAGGTCAAGGTTGGCTGTAGAATAATCTGCTGAACACATTTCCATTTGAAATTTATGGATAAACAAATGTATAACGTCAAACAAAATTTATAGTGTAGCAGGTGATAATTTAATCTTTTACTGCGCAAATGACAGGCGATGAAAAACAAAGTGATTACTGTTAGTTCACAGATGTTGTGATAAAATAAAGCTGGTGATGTCTTACTTTGTGGCAAGACATCTCTCTGATGTTTTATAATATTTTATAGCGTTAATTAGGATATTTGTTTAGCATAAAAAAATCACCTCATGTCATCGTTCCATCCAAGTGTCATTCTAAAATAAAATGTTTCCTAAAAATGCTGCATTAATGTCAGATGTTCAAAACAAGCTGCATTAGATTAGAAACCCTTAATTTGTCACATCTACATTACAGCACAGTGAAATTCTTTCTTCACATATCCCAACCTTGGGTCAGAGTGCAGGGCCCAAGGGTTAAGGGTAGCTCTGCAGTTCTGGGGCAGTTCTGGGGCCCCGATCAACAACCCAGAACCTCTGAGCCACCAGTAAACCATGTGTTGTTTATAGGACAATATATTCAGTACTGAATGCACCGAAGAGTCCGTTGAAAAACTTCAATCCAAGATAGCGCCACAGATGGCTTTCTTGGTGTGGTCAGTGCAATATCATTTACTAGAATCCATGTAAATACATAAATACATATTAGATTTTTCGATGGGTGTGTGTATATATATATATAGATAGTATTCACAATTGAAATACATAGTACTTACTGAGACTTGTATATAATTTATATTTTTATCTTTTCAACATTTAGTCTATATATATACACATTGTACAGGAGAGCTCCTATAACCACAACAGATTCCTGTGTGTGTGTGTGTGTGTGTGTGTGTGTGTGTGTGAGAGAGTGTGTGTGTGTGAGTGTGAGCACACTTGGCAAATAAAATTCTGAAGATTTCAGTTAATATTCAGTTTAATATTCAGTTGTTTTTAGGAGAATATATTCACTGCAGAAATGACCAGAGTCCAATAGAAGATTTGGGTTAATGCCCATTTATCTGCTAACATGTGTACTACAACATTCAATTCAATTTTACTTGCACTGTATAGAGTACAATGGACACTTTCACAAAGCAGATTAATAGAAATGTTCTGGATATAAATTGAAATAGATAGATTTGACACTAATGAGCAAGCCAGAGGCACCGACAGCAAAGAAAAGCTCCCTGAGACGACACGAGAAACAAGGGAAGCGTGCGAGGAACCAGATTCAGTAGGGAACTCATCCTGATTATAAATCTCCTTTTTCTAACTGTCTGCTATATAGTCAAAAAGTACTAAGAGTCAGTTCTAAATTCATTCTAGTTTTATCTTAAAGGTTATATTAAATCTAACTGGCGTTGTGCTCTATGCAACTGCAGTCCTAGTGTTAGAACAAAGAAGAACATCCTCAGCTGTCCTCATGGTGTGTAAACGTTACAGTAGGTAGTGAATGTGGGGTCACCCTTAGCAACAGCAAGTGAATAAAATAACTAGAAAATAATATCATATATATGCGTGTGTGACTTTAGACTATAGACTAGAAATTCCCCTATCGCAAACAAGCAGAAGATTCAGGGGGGAAATGAGAAATGTATTCTTTTTTTCCGACATGAAAATTCCTGCATCTGTAGAATTACAAAACAATGTGCAACAATAACAGTCTCTCTCTCTCTCTCTCTCTCTCTCTCTCTCTCTCTCTCTCTCTCTCTCTCTCTCTCTCTCACACTTTCTCTGCCCTTGGTCTGACCATTCTTAATGCTGTATAATCTGCATTCATTATCTGATTAATTACTTTAATCAATGCACCATACATTTAATCATGGACAGATGCCAACATGCCAGTGCAACATCAGTAGTGGAGGAGTTTTGGTGGCAAAGCATGAGCTTCAATGCACTTTTGAATATTGCTAGATGCTTATTAAAACTTTTTTTGATTCAGTAATTTATTAAATATAACCGCTTAGTGTGGAAAAAAATCAATGTAGTACAATTTAATAAGCAAACAGGGTTACATTACAGGATTGTTAGATTTTTTTTAAAATAATGGTTTATCTATGAGAGATATAACATTGAAGGAAAGTCTTCCTGAGCAGATATTAGCAGATGTACTGTATCTACTGTACGCAGCAAGCACATAAACACACCCACACACATCTTTGTCTCCCAAAGAAGAGAAGGTTCTCTACTGAGGAACTTCATTTGGCATAATTATTAATGCAGCTAATTAATTCTGCTCCTGACGTTAAACCTAACCTCAGCATCTAAAAGGCAATCTTTGGTATATATATATTTTTTGTAGTGAACTAAACTTCTCGTCATGGGATTTTGAAGATACAGAAGAAGAAATTCTTTATGTTATCTAAAACTACTCTTGCTAGATCATTATAATTGGATTCCAGCTATATTTATTGCATTTCCTGTATTCCCTTTCCGCTTGGCTCTGTATCATACCTTAGCGTCTGAATGTGCAGTTAGGTTTTCTCAATAACAGATATAAAGTTCCCTCGAGGCCCATCGCTGTGCGAGACGATTCACAGAAAAATACCGTGCAAGGATTGCAATATCTTCAGGGGAGCAGTTTTTACTCTAGTCCCCCTTCCACCCCAGTCTCAGGACATGGTCGGATCTGAAGCAGCAGCTTCGGGTTTTAACGGAGAAAGGTTAGAGCGACTGTTATGGTTTTAGCTCAGTGGGATATCTGATATTGAGAGTCCAAGCAGTAAGACTCAGAGGATAAAGTCTCCTGGAGAGAGAACAGACAAATGACTTCAATATAAAAAAGGGGGTTCACAGAACAAAGGGATATGAGGTGTGTGAAGGCGCTATAGGATGATTCTGAATAGAGGAGAAAAACACAGCAGGGAACGTTGTACTGTATAAAGGAAAAGGAAAAGGATGGGATGATGCAACGAGTCCCAATCTTACCACTCTGAAGTTGATTATCTTCCTATAACATCATTTCCTGAAAGGTTTTTCCTCTTATAAAAACACAGCAATTGATCAACACTAACACATAAACAATTAGATTTCCTTATTATTATTCTTTCCTACAGTACATACGTTTACTGTTGTATATCCTGTTGTCACTCACATTACATATTGCTTACGTTACTCCTTCACCAGCCTCTCTTGTCTCTCTTTTGTGAATGACAAAACAATGCAACTTCACTGTTAGTAGGAAAATCCTGTCATGATTTTCTTGCTTTTGCAGAACTTTTTTTTTTCAGAGACTGTATATATTTTTTTTAGTTTAGAAAGTGGCGTCACTGAAGACTCCTTCCTAAAATGATAAATAAACATCCCGTCAGAACATCATCCTTACTTTTAAGAAAAACTCTGCATGTTCAAAAATGTTTGTGGCATGTTTGCCATAAAAGTCTCAACAACTGAATGAGTTGTTACCATAGAAACAATAATATATTAGAACATACTGACATACATCATGTAGCTGGAGCTTTTGCGGCGATCAGAATTGAGCACTTGATGCTGACATGGTGTAAAATGGCAATGATATTTATATGTAATAAGCAGAAGATAGTCATGAAATCACAGTTACTAGTGTGTATTTGGCATCGAGCTACAGCAAAGAACTTATGTAACCTGTCCTGTCCACTCAACCTCCTAAACACATTAAGTTTCTACAAAAGACTCTAAAAAAGTGCATTAATCCAATCGATTATAGTTATTGCAAAGATTAGCTATATTAGCTACATACTTTATATCTGCAAAAGCAGTGCCACGCCTGCCAAGGTCCATTTGGACGGATTCTCTTTGGTTTTCAGGTTAAAAGTCCACACATATGTAGGTCCTCTCTGTTTGGTCTTGTAGACGGGACATTGGTAGACGTTCCTCGTCTCTTGCTTGTCTACAGGGACGGCCCTGATGAAGATGACCGGCATGGCCGGGGTGAGTTCTTTCAGCCGAGCGTCGACGATCACACCAGCCTGCAAGACACAACACACAGAACACTTTCTGCTGTAAAAACCTTTATCGTGTGATATTAGTCAATGTCATGCGGCGGAAATAGTTCCAAAGAAAATTGCTGAGTCATCTGACTTTGTAAATCCATTTAAGTGAAATGAATTCCTGACAAGTTCTTTAAAGTGCGACCAATTAATCTTGGTATAAAGGTTTTTTTTTCCTTATTTCGGGAAAAATTTCAGCATTAATCCCAGGGTCCCTTTGAACAAGAGAAAGTTAATGTGTTTGAAATTGAAATGATTTTGTGGCTAGCGTTGCGCTGTTCAGACATCATGAAAAGGGAATGGTTTATTATTATTTGATGCACTGATCAGTAATATGGGGTCAATGCTGGACCTTGTTCTGTGTTGATAGTGGGACACAGTTCCTCGTCTCCACTGTTTAATTAGAGCTCTATTCGCATCACAAACCATAACAATATCTTTCTTTTTGAATTCAAATCAACACAACTTTTAAGGCTGAAGCATTATTTTTATCTCAAAGGTAGTCACATAAATCACATTTCTCCACATTTCTGAGACATGCGTGGTCGGTTGTTTTGTGCTAAAATCACCTCTGCACCGAAAGCTGCCTTTTTACCTGATGGCCCACTCACAGCTATTAAAACCACAGATCAAATCAAGAATATGGTGTTATGAAATAACTGAAGAAAGACCACGCATGAAGCTCCACCCACTTCCTAGGTAACTTTCTCTCTTTAAGTTACCATCTCTCTCTTTCTCACCCACTGCCTGTCCGTCTCCACTGTAGCGTTCAACATCTCCTACTTGAGACTCTTCACTGAGGACCTGGCTGTCTAGTGCAAAAAAAACAACAACCCCAAAACAGTCCAAGTTCCCTCAAGCACATTTTCACTAACAATCTCCACGACGGTGAGTTCTGCACTTTCAGAATATCGGACATTTAAAATAGTGCAGGTGAATGATTTAAAAAACGATATGTCGTTTTAATCATCTAGAAAAAAATATCTGCCATCCAAATTATGCCGAAACTTTGAATTGTTTCAGTCATGCTGTTTCAGAGGCATCTGGGCTTATTTATGCTTTTACAGCTGGAGAGCTGCAGAGTGGGTTTTCCCTCGGGGCACAGAGGCAAACCTGGCTCTCTGTCTAAGTCGATTTAAGGTATAGGGAAAAAACAGCCGAGCTGGGGTACCAATTAAAATGAATCCATGCACGGTTTTCACATGCTGTAATTAAAACCTGCCTTTAGAGACCTGAAAAAGCAGCATACATTTACACAGTCCTGTAAAGGCCCCAGTGTAAGTTGTTCTACAGTCGTCTACTGCATGGACCCTAAAGCTGTGACCACACAAATTTCTTATTAACCTGCAAATATCACATTCGTTGTTATTTGATTCATTTTGGAAAGTAATTTAGCTACTGCATCCAAATCAACTGGTTGATTAGTTTTACAATAGCATTTAATATCCAGCTGGTGTCATTAACAGACTCTGTTGGAGCGATACTCCGTTTCAAATTAGTGGATTGTGAAACTTAAGGAACGTTAGACGTATGCATGGCTCTCAAGGTGTGTGTGTGTGTGTGTGTGTGTGTGTGTGTGTGTGTGTGTGTGTGTGTGTGAACGTATTGCTGGATGTTTCTTCCAGCTCTTGGCAGATCTTGCACTTTTTCTTTGATGAGAAATGAACATCTCAGACTCGTGGTCTAATCTTAGCTTTTTTTTTAAAATAAATTCTTCGCCTTTAAATTTAAATATAGTTTATTGATGCACCCATGGCATGCCAATGACCTAAGTTCACTGAATTTAACACAGACTCACACCTAAAAAATTATTTTCAGAGAAATGTTTCATTTTGAGTTCTCAGAGAAGACTCAATTAAATCAGTCTACAAACCCACACTACCACCTCATCCCTCTGCCTCCTACTTCCATGTGCTGATCTCTGACTTACAACATGACTGTCTGCAATGTAGGTCATTTTAAGTCTGTCTACAAACACCAGCCACTATATTAGGAACAGTTTTTAAGTTCTAGTTTTCATTCGTGCGATTTTCCAATCAGCTAATCATGTAGAAGTGGTACAATGCATAAAAGGCAGGTAGATACTGTACAGGTCAAGAGCTTTATACAGATCAAAAAGAATAAGGGGGGAAAAAAGTAATCTGAGTGACTTGGTTGTTTGTGCACGACAGATTGGATTTCAGAAACTGCTGATCTGCTGGGATTTTCACACACAACAGTCTCTACAGTTTACACAAAATGGTACAAAAACATCCAGTGAGCAGTAGTTCTGTGCTTTCTGTCTGCTCAGTTCCTTGTTCTAGGCTGACAGGAGTGGAACATGGTGTGGTCTTCTACAACCCATTTGCTTTAATGTTCAGTCTGAGGTGCTTTTCTGCTTACCGTGGTTGGAAAGTGTGGCTGTTTGAGTTACCGTGCCCTTCCAGTCAGGCCTTCCAGTTCCTCTCTCATCAACAATACATTTTTATTCAAACAACTGCCACTTGCTGGATGTTTTTTGTGACATCTGACTCTGGTCTCTGTTGTGTGTAAAAATCCCAGGAGATCAGTCGCTTAAACCAACCCATCTGGCACCAACAACCATGCCACAGTAAAAGCCACCGAGATCCAACTTTTCCCCATTCTGAAGTTTGATGTGAATATTAACTAAAGCTCTTGTTTGTGTCTGGCTGTACTGTATGTGTTGTGCTGCTGCCATATGCTTAGTTGAGCAGATAATTGCACAAATGAACAGAATAGGTATTCCCAAGAATGCACTCAGGTAATGTATAGTCACATGTAATCGTCCTGTTTAGTGTAGAGACATAAAAATGTGTTGTAATTAATGGCTAATAATAGTCACAGATAGGAGTTAGCATATAGATGAACCGGAAGGACAGGGACGTTAAAACATCCTAACACCTTTGAAGCTTAGGGCCAAAAACCAACATCAATCTGGTTTGAGTTTGAACCAATGGCCAACAAATTTGTCATCATTTTGGATCAATGTGAGCTAACCTAACAAACCTCACTGCCTCTTACCTGTGTATCCCATCGTGCTCCCTCCATGAAGAGACCATGAACGTAGGCGCCCTCACGAGGCGGAGAGCTGAACTCTTCACGGCTCTTCTTGGTGACATCACACTGCAGGCTCATCTTGTCAAGTGGCCACTCGTTGCGCCGTGCCGTGGACTGCATGATAGCTGTAAGGAAGGACTGAGGGTTGAAGAAGCCGGCAAGCCAAACTGCAGAGGGTAGGTTGAAGTCTGAAGTCCAGCTCTCCAGCTCACGAATTCGACACAGCAGATCAGTGAACCAGAGCGTCAGGCCACATGTAGACGCATATGCACGTTTAATCCAAGAGTCTGGAACCTGCTCCAGGTAGATGGCATTCTGGAGGTTCTCCATGTCGCTGGTCATTGTGAGTTCACCCTGACAGAGAAAAAGGTTCATGAATAACTGACATAATTTGTCCATAGTGATCCAGTACAAAGACATTCCTATAATCTGACTAGTGTACTAGATGCTATTCCAAGTTTTTCTTGGAGATAGAGACAAGCATAATCATAAACATTGTAGCACTGTTTTATTCCTGATGAGAATCTTAGGAATCTCTACTAAATCAGATTACTCTTTGGCAAGATTCAAATGGCCCACACTTCTCTTTAATCAAGAGTGTAACGACATTCAGTGATATAATGCACTTAAAATAGCTTTTGAATGAGCAGCGCAATCGATTTGTGGCACCCCGGTGCTTAAATTTCATTTATCCTGAATGACCTGTAATGGAGCACTCAGAGCACATTTGAAATGTCACGGTATCAGATTGGCCGAGAGACCAAAGAGACAACCGCATCCTAATAGCACACATACTAGGAAAATCAATATTCATACATTGTAGTTCATGGCAATGTGTGAACATGAGGTGTGTACATCAGCGCTGTAAGATACCTTCAGGCCGAGATTTAGCTCCTTGAGCGAGCGTTTGATCTCCTGTGTCAGGATGTTCATACGCTCACACTCTTGCAGGGCCACTACAACATACGGGCTCCTCTCCTCCACCTTCCCTATCAGCTCCGTCATGTTAAACTCTTCCGGAAGCTTCTCAAGGATCTCATCCAGGATGCTTTTCACCTTTAACATGGAAACATTTCAGTGAGGAAGTGAAGAACAATTCTGATCTACTGTATCCACTGGAATAGTTCGTCTGTTCTAAAATCTCCCTTGAACATCACACTAATATGAACTCCACAGAGGAAGTGGATAACATAATCAATATCTTGTCAAAAAAAGACCTATTTGTCTCTGTCACTTGTGTGACCTGTTTAATGCAAAATGGTGATTGCTTACAAATCCCAATCTCTTAACTTAAAAAGGTCAGCTGTCATAATGCATCCAGACACACTTCCACAGCACCCATATCTAATCTAGTAAATGTCAGAGCTAACGGAACCGAGCCCATTTCTTGGGAATTAGCTCTACTTAACCTCTTCAGACAGAAGTGTGGATCCTGTCTTTGGAATAAAATCGGTATCAACATGAAGGGGTAATGAAGCTGACCCTTTTTAAGGTTAGATGACCCTAGTCAGAGACAATATAGTGAATAGGATCACATCTCTTTTTTTAACTGATGACAGTAATGGGGATAAATAGAGGCTATGACATACAGTCATGAGGAGATACAGTACTGTGACTAATGGCTAATAATGGCTCCAGATTGCAATAGGCATATCCATGAGGTGGACATGAGGATAAGTTTGGTTTCTTT
This sequence comes from Tachysurus fulvidraco, assembly GCF_022655615.1. Classification (NCBI taxonomy): domain Eukaryota; kingdom Metazoa; phylum Chordata; class Actinopteri; order Siluriformes; family Bagridae; genus Tachysurus; species Tachysurus fulvidraco. The sequence goes on along the minus strand of NC_062525.1, from coordinate 14,024,021 downwards.
GTGTTTGGTTGGAAACCTGAATTGATGTATCTTCACCTTCTCATCTCGTGACGTGCCACTGCCTTCTCCAGAGCCTCCGTCTCTGGGTTGCATCTCGAGAACGGTACGGAAAAGCTTCTCTGACGTCTGAGTCAAGAAACCGATCTCAGCGTTGGGGTGTAGGCCGTACAGATAAGGTGACTCTGCGGGTAGTGCTTCATCAATGTACTGAGGGAAAAAAAATCAGGGATTATAATAACCGAGCAAGATTGTTATCACAAATCTAGGCAATTTCACCTTTAGGAAGGCGATACAGAAAGACACTTTATAAATGGAGTCAGCCCACAGACAATGGCTTAAGCAAATGAGCACTTTGCCGGTAGCCTGAGGGTTTATATGATGTAGACTTCTGACAGAAATTTCTGATAGAGAGGTTTGGATGGAAGCAGAGAAAGAGAGAATGAGACAGTTGCACATTTCTCTAAATCCCTTACCACTTTTATAACACCTTTATCCAGCACTGTGTACATATTTATTCCAAGGCTTAAAATCCAATGGCTGCAATCAGAGTTGAGTTACGCATTTCGACTGAGGAATTAATACCAAGCTTGATCATGTGGTACATAAACCTGGTTGTGTAAGAGTTAAGCACCCAAAGGTGTGTCTCAGTTACACACAAATCTGACTTTGCACTTAAAGGCAGGGTCTCCGATTTTTGAGAAATGCTTCAGAAAACTGAGTCCGGCCGACAATAAACAAAAATCAAAACAAAAATCAAAACAAACGTGTAGCCAATGAGCAGAAAGAGGCAGGGCTTGTCAATATGGGTGGAGAGAGTGTTCAGTATGCATGTGTGACACTAGCAGAACGCGGTTTTAACATTGACATGGAGGATAAAAACAAAGAAAGAAAGCGAAGAAAGGCTTACAGTAAGGCAAGAAGCAGGACCCGTGTTAATATAGGATCACTTTTCCAGCGCTGGAGAGAACTGAAGGAGCAGGAAGTTGGTCGCATATTCACAGGTTGGAGTTTCCCGAGTCAATAACCTCTGAGCTGAATGCTGTTACTACACAAATAACATATCTTTACTATCGTAGTAATGTAGAAAGGCAGCTACAACCACGTTTACTGTAGTAACAGTGTTTAGCTCAGGAGTTATTGACTCCGGAAATTCAACTTTACTTTTTTCCTTCTCGATAGGTGAGTAATGGTTTTGCTTTGTTTCACAGAACTAATATATGTCGTCCTTTGCATGATCATGCTTGTGTGTCATTTTTACTTGTTTGTCTGCAATCGTATTGTTCTTCCCTTCAGCTATGATAAAGACACATTTCTTTCCATTATTTTCCATTATATATAAATACAGGGTGGGACCCATTTGGGTTAGAGGTGTGTTTGTTTTGGTAATTTCAAATGTCGACATTGGCTTTCAAAAATTGGAGACCCTGCCTTTAAGCAAGATTTTGAATGAAGTTAGGAGCAGTGTGAAGTCCAGCATCACTGTCTAGGTTTTTGATGTAACAGCAATATCCTGAGATGTATGTATGCATATACATTTTAATCCCTTCAACATTCACAGTTTTTTTTTTTTTTTGAAGAAACAGCATCTTAATCATATGTGCCAAATTTATATGGATAAATTTTACCTTGTTTTGTTAAATCAACAATTCGTATTTAGTTTCTCATAAAAGAATACTGTAACAACATGCTAGACATGCTGGATCACTGAGGGTGGAAGCCATTCTGTTAAAATAAACTAAATTTGCAGTGATTAATGTGATCATTACAGCTAGTACTATTCATACAGTGACAAAAATCCTAGATTCTAGAAGTATCCAAGCAAGTTTTTTTTGTTTTGTTTTTTGGCACTGTAAATATTAAAGCAACTTTTGCATTTAAGTTGCCATAAATAAGATGATGTACTTAGACTACAACTAATATTCCACAGGAACAGAGCACTGTGGGTGGTCTGAGAGAAGTATTGATAATTAAATAGCAACTCAAACATAGCAGTAAGTGTTGATACCACACAGAAAAAGTGTGTGGGAAAATGAGTCTGTAACGATGATCAGCTGGATAAAAAGAAACTGTGATCTTGATTGGCAAAATCTATTGAGAGTGATGTGTATACTGTAGCTACAAAGGAAAAAGAGCTGCTGCTGAGAAAAAAGACATCTCAGCGTACAGTTGTTTTGTTATTAACTAAAAGAGGAATAAGTGCAACTCTAATGAGTGAAACGACGCCCGAGTCTGTCAGTCATTTTATCTGATACTATGCAGCAAAATGCCCCCTTACCCCCAGGTAAGTCATTTTCCCTGCTAAGGATTTAAAAAGCTGCTGTAGGGATATGGGGTTTTACATATACAAACATTATAATGGTGTTTTATAAAAGCCTCAGGTATTTGTGTGATTTTGGAAAAACGCCATGTGCTTGAGCACTTCATCTCAGCACAGCTTCAGCATAATGCAGTTAAGCTCAAAATCACACTAAACATAACCGCATTAAAATGTTACTAGCATTCATCATTTTAGGAAAATCTGGGAAGTAGAAATGCATAGAAAGCTTTCTTTACCATTTACGTTGAACTTGTGAATGTATCAATAAATCAGGCAGTGGTCTGGTTTAATAAAATATACTGGAGACAAAATCTAAATATATATACTGTTGTTTTCCAAAATGTCTAGCAGGAAAAGATTCTTGGACGAGAAAGATTTCGATATCGAGGCCAATGTTTTTAGGACATTCTTCTTAATGAGTCTCAAAAACTGCCAACAAATTGTTTTTTAATAAATAAAGTTGAAGGTCCTAAAATATCAGTCATGATTGCAGCAAATTCCTGTTTCAACACTTAAACATAGACATAAAATAAAACAATGAACTTATGATTAACTTAAAAAAAAATACAAAAAAAATGCAAGAAATTAATGCAATAAAAATGAGTTATGTTAAAATAAAATGTACTTAATGTACTTTAAAAAAATCTCTGACATTTATTGGACATGCATTATCAAATCTTTTAATCTATTATTAATAATATTTTTTAGAAATGCAGTGTAGCCTGTTAAAATAATGGCCAAAGATTAGGACGTCATGTAGAGAGCTATGGCTTAAGTGTGAATTAAGTACCATTCATGTTCTAATATCTAATTAAGACTATTGAACATAAATCACATACAGTACATTTCATGAAAAACGTGAGAAAAGGCTGTTTTTTTTTTTTTTTTGGTGAAGCCTATAACCTAAGCACTGTAAAGTTACTGGCCAGCCTGGATGCCATTTTCCCTACAGTCATTTCTCTTTGTAAAAATAACTCCAGGTACACACAGGGATTTCCCCTTTTCATTCTGTTTCGGCCAGAAAGACTGGTGGCAGGAGGTGAATTTACCTGGTGATAGCCATTATAATCCATGTTTCCAGGCAACGGGAAGCCTGGGGCAAGGTACAGCTCCCCTTCCATCATCTCAGGCTTGATGAACTCCTCCAGGTAGGTACGGCACAGCCTGCGGTCCCAGTCATCAGTGATGTGGCCACCGTACATTATCTCTCCAAAGAGGTAGCGAAGGTCGTCGTACGGCACCTGAACAAAACGAAAAGCGCTTGCTATTAAATTTCCACTCTGGAGACCGCAGTGCATCTCTGAGCTCATTTCTGATCTTCTAAGCAGTAAATAATGCTATATTGCACATCATAACCTGTATACGATAGAGTTCAAATATCAAACTCCACTACCATCTGTTACAAAAAACAATACATTTAATCAAATGATATTTTTTCCCTGAATGTGCTTGTGTCATAGTGCACTAACAGAAGTGAAAATGTGGGCTGCTTTTTAACTGAAAGCAGATTTAACCAATTCAACCTATATAAAAGAACTTAATTAGTAGTGAGTGATAACAGTAGTGAGAGCAGCTCTGCTGTATGGGTTAGAGACTATAGCAGTGAGGAAAAGACATGAGGAGAGATGGAGGTAGCAGAGATGAGGATGTTGAGGTTCTCTTTGTGAGTGACGAGGATGGACAGGATTAGGAACGGGCACATCAGAGGGACAGCTCAGGTTGGCTGTTATGGGGAGAAGGACAGAGAGGATAGATTGAGATGGTTTGGACATGTACAGAGGAGGGAGATGGTTATATTGGTAGAAGAATGTTGGAGATGGAGCTGCCAGGTAAGAGGTCAAGAGGAAGGACAAAGAGGAGATATATGGATGTGTTAAATGAGGACATGATGGTAAAAGATGGTGCGATAGAAGAGAGTTAGGTGGAAACAGACGATTTGCTGTGGCGACCCCTAACGAGAAAGCCGAAAGCAGAAGAAGATAAAAAACATTAATTGCTACTGAATTCTACATCGGGTCATCAATATAGCCGTTACACTGAAATAAAACAGAATAACAAGTAAAAGACTGTTCATAGCTGCTATAACATGAACATTTTATAATATTATTGGTTGCCAATAATGAGGTCATGTTTTATTCCTCATTTAATTGGCCATCACTTGCATGTTTAATATAGTGTTGTATTCTTTAGTTTTAGTATTATAGGTGTTACCTGCTTCTCCAGTATTCTGTGCAGCTCTTTACTGATTAGTACAATGACTGTAACTCTAATTGTGCTCTCAATCCATTGTATCAACACAAAATGATTTAATAGATAATTAACCTAGATGTCTGTTGTTTTTATAATGATATGCTTTATGTTCAGACTGACCTCCATCTCACAGTGCAATGTGTTATTAAACCCAGCACCACTGTTTAACAGCATGATAGAAGCACAATGTTTCATTAATGTTTTGGGGTTTAAACACACACGCACACACACACACGCACACACACACACACACACACACACACACACAATCACACACACGTGCGTGCTCACACATACACACATGCACACATACATACATGCACACATACACACACACACACACACACACACACACGTGCGCGCTCACACACATACACACATGCACACATACATACACACACATGCACAATCAAACACACGCACAATCACACGCATGTGCACGCTCACACACAAACACACATACATACACACACGCACACGGACACACATATAAACACACACAAACGCACGCACACAAATATACACACATGCTTACAAACACACACTCACACATACACACACGCATATATACACACATACACTTACACTTACAAACAAACACAAAGGCACACACACACACGCACACATACCCACAAATCCCTGTGAAATGGCACTTGAGGCTAATTTTAAAATGTTAACCATGATTATTAATGATGTAATCTGTTGTGTTCTTACACAAGAGAACATGCTAAATGAATAATAAAAAACAGTATTATTAATAGTGTGATAAAATAAATAAATAATAAAATCGTCCTGCACACGTATTTCGTAACCACTATTTGGTATCTCATGGTTAAATTCACCCAATGAACTGACAGATGATTATGAAAATGATGGAGGTGTTGTATCAAGTGCTATTTTAGAAGCTCCTGAATAATAAGGGTGTTGCTCTTGCCTTTATATGATTAGACACCATTTGAAAGGATAAAAACACACTATAGGCTGCATATACACTACATGCAGAGTCTGCATGACTTCTTTAATAAAATCTCAGAGACATAAACTACATGCAGGTGATTTTAATAATCCTTACAGGCTGGATCGACTTAAATCGACTTAAGCGGCTTCATATCCTGTCACTTGCTTTTCTTTAAATATCGATGTAATTTTGTAGCGGAAAAAACTGCAGATTTTAAATAACAGAGCTTAATAAAAATAAGGCTGAAAACCTTGTAAAGAGGACATTCCAATAGATTTCAATTAAAATGGTTCCTGAAAATGTGCCTTAGTGAACATTAGTCTATATTACACAGTTACTAAAGAGAACCAGGCAACACTTAGAATATACATAGGTATGGACATGAAACACTATGTAAGCACAAATAAGATGCTGATGTTGCAAAATAACTACAGTATTAATGAATCAGATGCAAATTTATTAGCTATGAATTAATGGCGGCTATGTATTTGACATGCCGCGTAAGTGTTACAGAAAATGGCATTTGTTGCAGATTTTAGTCTATCAACTAAGCAAAATATTACATTTTTATACTTCTGCCAGGGATATATATATATATTACAATGTATAAGCTAAAATATTATACTTCTATTCTTCTGCAGATATCTATAATATTTTAGCTTATATACATATATAATATATAATAATATGTGTGTGTATCTATCTATCTATCTATCTATCTATCTATCTATCTATCTATCTATCTATCTATCTATCTATCTATCTATCTATCTGTCTGTCTGTCTGTCTGTCTGTCTGTCTGTCTGTCTGATATATGATAGAGGTATTGAAATATAATAATTTCCTACATATCTTTCTTTCTTTCTTTCTTTCTTTCTTTCTTTCTTTCTTTCTTTCTTTCTTTCTTTCTTTTCTTTTTCAATTTCTAATGTATATTAAATATTTCATTTTAATTGCTTTTAGTTTCTGAGCTACATTTTACTGCCTGTTAAAATGACTGCCTCTGGGGCTTCTCTAGCAGTGACCCATGTCTCTGTAGCTCCTCCGTGAGCCGTAGCTAAGTGTAATGTGATTAGACTAATATGTAGTGTCCGGTATCCAGCTGACAGGTAAAGTGCTTTCCCAAGTAAGAGGTGTATAATGTCAGCTGTGTGACCGTGGAAGATGAAGCAGGTGAGGACCAATCAGGCTGTATGCCAATCTGACTCACTCCAATCTGCTTGGAAGTGCAATAGTGGATACTAGGTTTAATACATCACCTCACCTGCTTGCAAACACACAAATCATTTACTAATTACAAGTGTAAAATCTTAAAGACTGCTTTCCTTTTCATGTCTTTAAATCCAACCGTATCATTGTGTAAAGCTCTCAGAAGACTACAATATTGAGTGCGGTACATGGAAATGCAGGAAGACTTCTTTCTATTGTGCTTTTAGCACATATAAGCAACCTCTGAAATGTGTGTGGTAAAGGGCAAAGCTTTTCGATTTGGAGTGGGAAGGAGCGTGGGTAGAGAAGGGTAATTTCACCAGCTTCAGCAAGAGCCTGACTCGCTTTACTGCAGGCAGGGCATATGTCAACAAGCCTTGTTTTTACCCTCTCTTATTTTCACTCTTTCTTTCACTTTTTCACTCTTTATTCCATCCTCAAATCCCTTTATTGCAGCTCTGACAGCCACAGCTGCTCCTCACCTTGCTGTTGGCCTCCAGATAGTTATAAAGGACGTTGACTGAGATGGTGAGGTCGCCGGTGTTGAACGGATAGCTCCTGTTCCAACCTTGAGGTCCAAACTTTCGCCTCTCTGCCACCACAGCATGGAAGTAGCACAAGGCAAACAGGATGCCTTTAAACTCGTTTTCACGTGAGCACATCTCCAGCGTGTCCTGTCAAAGAGCACAGGATTATAAGAGTAAAAATAAGTTTATAACATTTATAAAAGAAGCTGAATGTCTATTCTTCCAAAATGTAACTGTCTCACAAGACATGATGTCTTCGGTTAGCAAATTATAACAATATACAATATACCCTAACACCCCCCCCCCCCTTAACTTTCTTTTTATTATCTGAGGTTTTCTTTTCAACCTTGTTGTTTTTTTATTAAGTTTGTTTTAGCACAATTTGACTTATTTATTTATATTAAAGAGATTCATTTATTTCTTTATCCATCCATGTATTTATCAATTTATGTTTCCATTTATAATTTTTAATGCATATCAAAGATTGAATAATTTATATTTTTTATTACTTTCTGTATGTATTTTATTAACTATTCACTTTAAAGTCTTCTGCTTCATATATTTAAGTTGAATTATAAGAAAGATATACAAGCATCCTTATATACACCAAACTAATATTATTGTCGGTGGTGATGATGATGATGATGATTAATACTGAACTCTCCATTTTCCACTGAAGCACCCACCAGAGCTTCACTCATTAGTCCAGAAAAAAAGACTGGTCCGGATTCAATAAATTCAGAGATTTTTAATTGTTATCACCTATCAGTGTGCTTAAGCAATGCTGCTTTTCCCCTGGCTCATGATTAAAGATGAGCACAACAGTGATGAGGTGGGGGCCTAAAAGAAATAAATGGCATCTGGTCTCACTGGAAAGTGTCTTAAACAGACAAGCCAGCAACGCTTAAACTGCCTTTAGACTTCATGCAGCGAAGGCTATAGGAAACTTAGTATGTTGAACACGAGAGCTGAACTAAAGGCGGAGTTATGGAGCTTCTGATTCAGACGCAGGACGCATTAAGATTCCAAACACAGCATCACTGGGGTGAATACTGCTGAAAGCGCTGCATTCCTCCACTACTGCACAACTGAGAGGCTCAAGGAAAATGAGCACGTTTTCCTGGGGCACAGGGTATTTTAAAAAAAAATGTTAATTGAATATGAATATCCAAAGAGAATAAGAAAATATTCAAACAGCATAATAACATACCGCTTCTCATGAATGGAATTGATAAATTAGGGTAAAAAAAATGTTTTATGCATGTATGTGTATACATACATACATACATAACCTTAATCCATACTAATTTATCAATGAAATGTAATTATTTATTTATTATTATTTATTATTTATTTATTAGCCACAAACGCATGTGTTGTTTGGGAAAGGAAACATCTATCGATATACCTGTCCATCTCCTTGATTTGACTTCTTTTGATTAGTAGATGTTGAATAAAAAACAAATAAACCATCATATCATATGTAAAAGAACAGTTATTAAGGAATAGAATATTGCTTTCTTGCATATCTCATTGCTGGCTTTCTCATCCTTGCACATGAAAGACATATGCAAATTGTGAAGTAGATACAGTATAGTTTGATGGAGAGAGAGAGAGAGAGGGAGAGAGAGAGAGAGAGAGAGAGAGAGAGAGAGAGAGAGAGACAAGACAGACAGACAGAGATGAAGAAAGAGAGAGAGAAAGAGAGAGAAAAAGAGAGACAGACACAGAGAGATATGAAGAAAGAGAGAGACAGAGAGAAAGAGAGAGAGACAGACAGACAGAGAGAGATGAAGAAAGAGAAAGAGAGACAGAGATGAAGAAAGAGAGAGATGAAGAAAGAGAAAGAGAGACAGAGATGAATAAAGAGAGAGAGACAGACAGACAGAGAGAGATGAAGAAAGAGAGAGAGACAGAGAGAAAGAGAGAGAGAGAGACAGACAGACAGAGAGAGATGAAGAAAGAGAGAGAGAGACAGACAGAGAGAGATAGAGAAAGAGAGAGAGAGAGAGAAACCTAATAAGAAATGTCAGTAATTTTACCATTAGTGTTCATATTGTCTATAGTGACAATAATAATGTATTACTAGAACATTCTAGCACAATATAAATGGCACCCAAATCTCCCTGCTGTTAATATTTCAGTAGAATAGTTTCATTATGTGTAGCGTCAGATGGTTTGAGCAGTGTACACCACTGATATCCATCAATACATCGATGCTAAGGAAGCGATTCTTTCAGGTTGCTCCGGCTGCTGAAAAGGTACGATACAAAAGCAGCTGTCATCTTATGGATATTATTGCAGCTTCCTAGAGATGGTGAGACACTTAGGTCACGTTTCCTTTACTGTAGCATAGATTTGCTTTCAAGCTGCGTACATGACAGAAGCTGAAGCCGTTTAATGGAGAAAAGCTACAAAGACAGCATGTTACTGTAGCATTGATATGATAGATAACCATCAGGTCTGTAAGCACAAAATGAGCTCAGAGCAAGCTCTGTGGTTATGGCATGGTTTGGGTTTCATTGATAGGACCTGCAGAATTTTAATCATCATTAGCTATGACAATATCCCAAATCATTTAGTGGACTGTGATTACCACAACGATAAGCACGGTAGTCCAGAAAGAGAGACAAAGCTATTTCTGAGGCTGTCGGTTATTTGATTCTCTCTCAGATACACGCATAAAACAAACATCTGTAATTGCATTTTTGTCTAAATGTGTCTGAAACATCTAGCTTGTAATATGACAGATAGAAAATGGCCACTCCATATGTTTCACATACCAAGTACCATATGTTACTTGTCTTGGCGTACCTGGTTGAAGTTGTCCAAGGCTTTGTGCAGGTTGGCGTGCATCCCCAGAGGTGGCTCGTTGGTGATTTTGATGGAGTTCTCGAGAATACCCTGTGGGATGATGTGACCCTCGGGAGAAGAGGAAGGCTCGGCACTCATGAACACTCTGAAGTCCTGGTGGCTGGTGTCGCTGTGCTGCTCCAGCTTTTTCTCCAGAGTACCCAGCCACTTGGCCACCAGGTGGATGTTCTGGGTTCAAAAGATAAATGATAATTTCGCCAGGATTACGGTCTTGGTATCGTAATGTAAGTTTGACTAGACAATAATGCTAAATAACTAGAGTATACTGTACATATGAAGCCCATTATCATGATCATGTGTGATCTGGAAAACTTCGAGTTGACAACCAGATAGTTTGTTTACAGACATGACAAGCCTCAATAAATGGATCCTACTGTAAATGAATCCACCTGAAGTACTTTTGCTTTGGAATAAAAATGAGCATGGTCTCAGCTTAGATGTTCTGAGGTGTGAACTGAATACAGACCCACCAACAAGGACTTCTTTTCATTTCTGATATGCACTGACCAAAATATTGTTTTTGCTCATGTTGTTTTTTGGTAAAAGCTCCTACAGAACAGTTGGGCATTTTTAAACAGAAGATAGTCCGCATTACTGGTCACAATGGGGTGAAAAAAGGATCCGCACGGCTGTAGAGCACAAAACAATTTCCAAGTCATCAGCACAAATTAAACCATTGTTCCTAAAGGGCACAGAGTGACAGACAGCAAATGAATTTCTTGTGAAAGAAAAGTGCCGACCCTGAATGTTCGCAGCACTTAAAGATGAGAGAAAGTTATCTGCGCTGTCGGAGAAGAGGTGTTTTGATTGCTGTTAACAACGCATACTTGCTGTTATTGCGCGTTTTTGTGGCTTGCCAGCATGCAGAGTGTGTCCTTTTTTTTGCCTTCCCTTGGCTAAACACGTTGGCTTATCAAGCACTCGCCCAGCAGGGAGACGCTACATCTGTGGTGTCTGCATTCATGGAAGAGGAGATGTGTCTGAGTTTGCAATCAGCGGCTTTGGAGCTGTATGAAGTGATTATACAATTACAGTGTCTGATTCATTAGGCATAACCTGTTAACAACATAATTAAATAATCAGAAAAAAAGTGCCGTCAGAACAGAACTTGAGCGTCTATGAAAAATGACAGCTTCCACTAACGGCAGAATTCGCTACGTTGATGAGACTCTGACGGCATCAAAATGGCACCGGAATGTCAGCGTGAGCTAAACCGTCCTGCGCGTGTTGCTTTTTCCTCAAAAACGCATTAAAAGTTGAATGCTTTGGATGCCACAGCTGTCTTTTCTCCAGTAATGCTTTTCTCCTGTCCTCAGGTTTCTCACCTTGTTCCTTTCTGATGCTCGCCTATACACAGCTCATTGTAGGCCTTTAAGAGTACATTTCAGTACACGAGGCAGGGGAGGGAACCAGGTTCAGTCAGTTTAGGTCACTTGATTCCCAAGACTGTGGATTTTCTCTTCCAATCTTTGCTATTGATTGCCTCTCCACAGCAAGTGGATTTCTGCATTTTGGTCGACTGGGCTCCGTGTGCTGCAATATAATTAACCTTCAATGGAGGGGAACTTTGCATTGACCCGCTGAGCTTCCCTGAACTTTTGTGGATGTTGGAGCGGGCAGTTAAACGGAGGAAGAGGCCTGGTAGAATCTTTCTTATGGGGGAAGGAGGGAGGAAAAAGTTCCTGGAAATGCATTGATCTGCATTGTTATGCAAAAGTAATTAAACAACCACTGGTCTCCTCGCCTGCAGTCCCCCAACTAGGTGATATGCTGTAGAGAAGCTCAGGGATTTAAAGAAAGAAAGAACGCTCACATTCTTCCTACTGCTGCCATTGCCAACTGCCAATAATTGCCATTAGGATTCTGTGCCGGTGTTTCTTTAGAAAGTAAAAATGCAGTCCTGTTGCGAAGAGATATGGCAATGTAATCCATCTGTGTGGATACATTCTGTTTTTGTTGCCGTTACTGTGGTATTTATCCAAACCCAGGAAATTACCCGTATTCAAAACAGCATTTTCTTAGCATACTGATCCTTTGTCTGTCAAATCATATGCATTTGGCAAATATGTCATTTTTCAATAGGGGTTGGATGTATTCCAAACTAATACCCGTAATACGCAGCTGGGCAAGAGAGCGAGTGAGAGTGTTTTCACACTGACATTTGGATGGAGTAGAAGCAACCTAATAGACTCATTAGTGGAGTGCGTCTCTCTCCCTGGGGTTGGGCCATCACGCAGGCTTGGAGGACACATTCCTCTCCCCCACTATTCTGGCACACCAAACGAATCATTAATCACAAGAGAGGAAGCCTGGGCAACTGGGTGAGACACACAGTGCTGACCAAGACATTAGCATACTTACAACTCGGAACTGAATTCCCATGGAGAGGTTACTGCAGATCAGCTAAATGCAGGTTAACTGCTATTAAAAAAAGGGCATCAAGAAGTGGACGATTTATGTGTGGAAAAAAAAGGCTGAAAGACCAACCCGTCTGTCTTTACCTGTAATATCACCCAGTGTCCTTCGTGTGCAGCTAGATCCAAAGCTTTTTCAGCCACCACTTCCTGGCCCTGGCCAAGAGACACGTTGTGGAAGTTTCTATTGTCAAATGTGTAGCCCAGCTTTCGACCTGCAAAGACATTTTTACATGTACTATACTTTAAAACGTTCACAGCAACGAATTCATTTACACCGTCTTTACACATGTTCATACTGTATAAATGCACACTCAGTATAATTACAACTGTCAGAGGATCTCTCTTTAGGCAAGCATTCACTAATTGATTGCAGTGCACTCTGGCTACGAGTCGATTAGTCACACTCGCACACACAGCCATGCCTAATCGATCTCCACACTCCTCCCGAAGCCTTATAAGATGTACCCTTTCAAATTACATGATGCATGGACAGACAGCGCTGGCCCCCTTGATACAAGACGTCTATTTGTTTGTTGTTGTTTTCGACGAAAACTGGTATTTTTCCGTCTGTTTCTGAAATACCTCCCAAAACAGCAGTCAATCAGCCACCATGGAATTGAACATGAGGCCATTAAAAAGTTTTTGCCTGAAAACTGTCAAGTTTAAGAAAACAAACAAACAAACAAACAAAAAAAAAACAAAGAAACTGTACCATGTTTCTCCACATCCTTTAGTGGATCGACTCCAGGTGAAAGAATGAAGAATATGGGTGTGGCAGCTCCGGATTCTTCAAAGGAGACGGCAAAATCTACTGATCGGCTCATCACGTACTTGCTGCCCAGCTTTTCCTCCACAAAATCTCTGCCCAGAGAAAGAGAATGCATGTTTGTTCATTCAGAATGCACTGATAATGTACTATAACCCCTTCAAGCTGAAGCACATTTGAGATGAAACGTGTATAGATAAAAATAAAAGTGTGAAAAGGTATGAAACTGAATAGAAAAAGATTTTCAAGACATTTGCTTTTACTGTGTATGCATGCATGGAATTTCATCAAAGGGCATGATTGTATAGCCACAGATTGTTCTACAGACTCAATCCAGCTAATTAGACCTCTCTAGCCTGTGATAACTGGAGTCATGGATGTGAAATGGAATATCCATCCTTCCACCTATCAATTTTCTGTATCGCTTATTCTACATACACTCAAGGAGAACCTGGAGTCTATTCCAAGGGACTCTGGACACAAGACAGATGACACCTTGGCATCCTGGACTGGGTGCCAACACATTGTAGGGAACGCACTCACACATCCATTCAGATGCCTTAGATTATTTAGAGATGCCAATCAGCCTTGTTGGACTTGAGAGGAAACCAGAAACCCTGAAGGAAACCCTGAATTATGGGGAGAACATGCAAAGTCCACACACAAAGGACAGAAGCAAGCATCAAACCTCCAACCCTGAAGGTGTGAGACAAACCTTCTAACCACTAAGCCATTATTCCTCCAAAGTGGAAATCTATGCTGATGACATATTCCTAATAAAAACTGTTTAATAATTAACACCTTACTGACTGATCAGCTTGTTGATGATGTATTCGATCGGCGTGAGAACTGACCTGATGGCATTGGTCATTCTGTCGGGTCGTAGAGCTCGCATCATGCACAGCCTCTGCAGCGAGCTTTTGTTCTTCCACTCCTGAGGGAATTTCTCTTTCTCCGGACACTCCGACTCCACAAACTTCTTCCAGCGCTTTGCAGAGCCCTCAATGTCCCGGTCCAGGTTACGGAATTCATCCATTGTACAAAGTGCCTGAGACAAAACATAAGCCACCTGGTTAAAGTGTCAAAGGATTGACAAAGAGGTTGAAGGCAATTAAAAAGTTATATTCCTTTATGGCTTCTGTCAGATGTGCTTATCCAACAACTGAGCAATTCAGAGTTAAGGGCCTTGTTCAGGTCTGCATATTTGATTTGGCAGAGGTTTTATGCCAGATGCCCTTCCCAAAGCAACTCTTCCTTTTTTCTGTTTTTTTTTGTCCAGGTATCAAACCCGGGCTGCAGTATTGAGAGTGCAGGATCCTGCCACCGGGCCACCAGGAATCTGCACTACATGATTGATGTATCATGTGAAAAGTCTTGTTGCTGGTAATTCTCTTATTTATCTCATCATAACAGTATGCAATTGTATCAATACATATTATACTTGCTTTATTTAAAGCAATACACATATCAACAGCGCTGGGGATCGACTAGCTTAGTGATTAAGGTGCTGAGCCGCTGATCGGAAAGTTGTAAGTTTGAATCCCAGGTCCACCAAGCTGACTGTGCTCGGCAGCTAACCCTTAACCTTCGTTTGTATAAAACGAGATAAAAATGTAATGTAATGTAGACACCAGAGATAAGGCTGTCTGCCAAATGCTGTAAATGTAAACTGCAACACTGACAGGTCAGAAGCTAGTCAAAGCTTAACTCTGATATTAAGTTAAGGACATGTAATTATTTCCATTATAAACTTGTGCAGATTCAGACGTGAGCTTTTATTCATAAAAAACCTTCAATCAAAAGAAAAAAAAGGGCAATGCTGAGATACATCACTGGGAAGCATGAGCTTTCTCACGTGTGTCCTTTTGCTAGAATTTTTTTAATTATTATGGCTGTTTGTTTTTGTTTTCTTTTGGTCATGAGTGGATAGATAGATGAACAGAGTGTGCATTACAGGGCACCTACAAGTCAATTGAAATTTCACCGGTCTTAATAACAGATTAAAGCACATTATACACTGTATTAGCTTTGTAATACTTGGCGTGCATTGTATATTACATGCACGCAGGTGCCATAATTGCTGAATGAGCCATGTCGAACTGCTAAAGAAAAAAATGCTGGCAACATAAGAAGTCCCAGGGAGGTTTGGGGGTGGGTGTTTGGGTGTTAATTTAATATAATGGCAAAGCAAATTGTTTTTATGCTGTTTAAATTGCTGAGCAAACATTAGCAAGTTTCTTCACAATGAAGAGTTGCAAAGTGCTGATACTGCAGAAGGAAAGCCTTGGTATTGTGAAACTCTTTCTTATTCACACTGGGCTTCAGAATTATTGGTAAGCAACGTTAAGAAAATGAGCAACACACAAGAATGCATTTCAATCACTCGAACAACAGGAGAAACTTCTTAATATTTTCTCTTTAGAAATAAATGTTCCAAAATAGTTGCCGCTCCTATGCTGAATATTTTCGATAATCAAAAACAATTTGTTATTTTCGAAAATGTATTTGCTCTTAATCAGTCCTGTGTTACTCACGCCCTGTTCCTCTGAGCTTTAAACACGAGGCTACAGACTTGTAAAATCCATTTATTATCCTTTGCCATATGAAAAATCAAAGTCTACCACAAAAAAGCAGATAGATAATATTTCATATCTGAACTAATCAGATAATGGCTTTAAAAAGACACCAGCAGATAAAATAGCTTTAAGCACAATGAGTTTTACATCTGAAACAGCTGGAAGTTTGCCAGGAGTTGGGGCTTTATGCACACTGAGTGGAGGATGGTGAAGGACAGAAAAGTGTGTGTGTGTTTTTTGTGTGCATGTGCGTGTTAGCATATGTATATATATATATATATATATATATATATATGTGTGTGTGTGTGTGTGTATGTATGTGTGTGTGTGTATGCATCCATCCATCTATCTATCTATCTATCTATCTATCTATCTATCTATCTATCTATCTATCTATCTATCTATCTATCTATCTATCTATCTATCTATCTATCTATGTGTGTATGCATATAATGTTCTATAACATTTAATTTCTTTCTTTTAATTATTCCAATTTTTAAATATACAATTGTTTACAAAGTAAATAACCTTTTTATTCATAAATCAATTTTTTGTTTCAAATATTTACATTTTTAAATCTAACTATTATTTACATATTAAATAACCCATATGTATTTAGTTGAATGTACAAGTTATTTATTTATTTATTTGTTTGTTTGTTTGTTTATTTAAATTTGGGAATGAAAATAAGGTTTTAAAAAAGTTTAAGAAATAAATATTTATATTAAACCATTAAAAAAAAAAAAAACTAAAAGTAAATATTTAATATCTTATGTTAACATTTAAGACTCTACCCTATTTCTAAGTCCCTATATAAATGTAAATAAATTTGTCATATTGACCATGTTCATGTATCATATTAAAAACAATGTTAGTTTTTTCTTGGCTCATGCTGCATGAATCCGTTCATCCTCAAATGTCTGTTCTAGCCTATGAGACAGTTATACAGCATGTGCTAACTTTCCCTTCATTCTATTATCTTAAACAGACAGTAGAATGTTCTCAAATAGACACACGATGTTATTTAATACAGTACATATATTCCAAAGAGCTAAATGGCTCCGTCGGGCATTAGATTGGTTGTGTATTGCAGCTGATGGACTCGACAGTTCATTTCACCAGTCATTTTAGACGTCTCGTATGATGTCTCTTTTTTATATGTCTTCATCCTTTATCTCTCACTTCTAACATGATGTAGGTTTATATATAAGGATTGGAATGAAATATTAACACTCTTTGAAAGCATAAGTGATGTGCATGCCATTACGATTCGGCTGACTGCTTATCAGATCAGACAAGTGAGTAAACTTTTGCTCTGCATCGTCCTTGGAGATGTTCAGTACTAATGCTATTCTGTGTGTCGTGTGCAGCTGAGATCCTGAAAACGGTTGAAAAGGAAAACGTCCAGGACAGCTGGGTTGAGTCATGCATGAAGAATACTTCTCTCTCTCTCTCTCTCTCTCTCTCTCTCTCTCTCTCTCTCTCTCTCTCTCTCTCTCTCTCTCAGGTTCCTTCACAAACTTGAGTGTGTGTGATGTAACGGTGCAAATGTACATAATTTGTGGAGTTGCGTGTGAAACAAATCAGAAGTAAATGACATGTTGATGTTTTACCTTGATTCCTCCCCACGAATGATGAGACAGGAAGTCGACGGGGGATGTTACGCCAGGCTGGACGGGATACCGCAGCAGAAAATCCAGCTCGTTAGTGTTGATTTCCTTATTCATAACTAAAATCTACAGAGATGAAAGAGAGACTGTGTGTGAGACTGATGATGGAAACAAAAAAAGTTTGGGCAAAAGATTTTTATGAAGACATTGACAGATCTAATGAGGGAAATACCTTACCTGAAATGCCAGCTGCGCCATGTATGTGAGTTTGTCGCATTCGAAAAGGCCGCGGGTTGTGTATTGAAACACCGAGAACGTGATGCTGTCTATTAGATTTAAAACCCTCTGCTTCAGCACCTCGTCTGGGGCAGCCTTCGATATGGCTTTCTGGAAAACCACGCTGAAGGCCTGACAGTACACACACATGCAAGCAAGAAAGCAAGGAGACAAAAGCCTAGATCAAAAACCAGCCATATATTTGCATTACTAAGCAATTAATCACTGGGCCATTTTACCTCAGCATTAAATGAACCATTTTAGAAAGCAGCTTTTATGGAAGTTTGTACACGCTCATCCTCGTGCTCATTTCCCCTTGCATAAATTTCTCGAAAAGACCAAAGCAATTATTTTGTGATAGCTGAAGATTGTATTTTGTCACAGCATGGTGACTGTCTCAAAATATGAGAATGTCACCGAACAAAGGCAACGAGCAACTTAATTAAGTGTTTTTAATCTCTCTTCCACTAATGCTCGCGAAACTTCTCGTCTGAAAGCTGAAGCCTTGTCAGAATCCAACGTCCCGTTTCATTACAGCAAGCTCGTGATTGTTTGCGGATGCTGACAGAGCAGTGTATTAAATGCCATGCTGCAACAGCTGAAAGCGCGAGACGGCGCATTCCGGCAGAAGCGGAGGCAGAGGAAGCACGGAGATGGTGACGTGCGTGCGAGAAGAGAGTGCACAGAGAGTTCAGGGTTCAATGCTGACGGATACCTTGAGAGCAAACTGGTACATGGGGTGGATTTTATTGAGGTCGTTCATGATGAAGTAGAGGAGAGAGGCACGGGCGGCCGCCGGACGGTAGTGCTCTCTCGCCTCGTTGATTTTAGTCTCTGTCACTTTTGCCTCCTTCACCTGAAATCACACACACACACACACACACACACACACACACACACACACACACACACACACACACACACACACACACACACACACACGTATTATATAAAACACAAACAATGAGAGGTTCTACTCACAAACAATACACACAATATATCAGAGATGGGGGACTCGAGTCAAGTCATATGTCAGACTTGAGTCGCAAATTTGAGACTTACTTGACAAATATTAAAAAATGATTTGACTTGACTTTGTCTTGACATTCATGACTTGAGACTTGTGTCACCTCTGCAATATATTATACAGAACACAATATTGGGATCTACTCGCAAATGTCTCACACACACACACACACACACACACACACACACACACACACACACACACACACACACACACACACACACACACACACACACACACATGTTATTGTCACTGGAAAACCGTGAGCAAGAAAAGAAGCTTTTGTCTCAACCGACAAATCTGACTTCTGTACATCACAAATATTTCACTCTGTACATATGGAAGGTGTTGCAGAGAAGACGTTGCCTTTAATGCAGCACTTTCCCGCACGTTATTGACAACATCCTCCTTTACAATTAAAGTCATACTGAGTGAACTGAACAACCTTCTCTTCAATCTCAGCAGCCGTGCGTTTGGTTATCTCCAAGTTCTCAACCAGCTCTGTGTCTCCCAGGAAATTTCCAGAAGCTGAAGACAGGCGTGAGAGGAGGTTGTCTTCCAGGGTTTTTAAAGTGATCTTGAAGCCGTTCTGCTGCTTTGTGAGGTTCGACTGAAAAAAGAAAAGAAAAAACAGCTAGAAAATAAGGCAGCGATTAAACCACTGACCTGTGTGAAAAGTAAGTGAGGCCAAGAAGAGCAGGTTGGATGGGCCGTGTGTGTCAAACGGCTCAAAGACGACAGTAATCGATACATACTGCATCTGCAAGTAGCAGATAGAAAAAAGGGGACTGAGTGGATTAGTGTTTGTTCCCTTTGGCATCACATGCAGTAAACTCCATGTAGACTTTGTAGACTCTGCTGTGACAGGAGAGATCCATACACAAAGCTGTGATGTCTGTACACACATACATACACACAGAAAACCTTACACACACAACCACACACAATGTTACACACACACACACAGAAAACCTTACACACACAACCACACACAATGCTACACACAAACACACACAGAAATCTTACACACAACCACACACAATTTTACACACAAACACACAGAAAACCTTACACACACAACCACACACAATGCTACACACAAACACACACAGAAATCTTACACACAACCACTCACAATGTTACACACAAACACACAGAAAACCTTACACACACAACCACACAAAGTACTGTAGTGCACGCAAACACATGCAGAGAAAACCTTACACACAACTACACAATATGTTAAGCACACAACCACACAGAAACAGAAACACACACTCACACACAGAAAAAACATGCATACTCAAACACCTTACACCCACACACAGACACACACACACGCTAACACAGAAAAAAAACTTACCTTACACTCACTCACACACAGACACACACACAAACACAGAGAAAAAACTTACATACACAAACACTACACTCACTCACACACACACACACTCATACACACACAGACACACACACACACACACACACACACACACACACACACACACACACACACACACACACACACGCTCATACACGCTCACACACACTCTCACACAGAAAAAACTTACATACACAAACATCTTACACTCACTCACACACACACACACACACACACACACACACACGCTCACACAGAAAAAACTTGCATACACAAACACCTTACACACACAAAGAAAAAACTTGCATACACAAACACCTTACACTCACTCACACACACACACACACACACACACACACACACACACACACACACACACACACACACACACACACACACACACACACACACAGACACACACGCTCACACAGAAAAAACTTGCATACACAAACACCTTACACTCACTCACACACAGACACACACACTCATACACACACACAGAGAAAAAACTTGCATACAAAAACACCTTACACACACACACACAGAGAAAAAACTTGCATACACAAACACATAAAACAAGTAGATCTTATTATTAAAAATAAAAATCCATATATTGATCTTTTTGCCAATAAACAAATACTGTACATCTTACCCTGAGAGATGCTGGGACCAGCCGAGCAGTGCTGGTAGCTCTGAGGGTGCGAGGTGCAGATAATAATGCTATATATCTATCCCAGGCTTTCTTAGCTTTCTATTAGAAATCACCAACATTCAAATGTCAATGACCTTGACCTTACACATATAGTAACCTTTCGCTCTAAATGTGAAAGAAGCTCTTATCTTCCATAATGAGTCAGAAACTACTTAACCAGGTCTGGTATAGTATGTGTAATTTCCCTAGACGTGGCAAAAACAAACATTTAACCAGTCAGCATGTTTCATTAAGATTATATAGAGACAATGGATTCATAATTTCAGGCAAATAATGAGGTAGTTGGATTAAATTCATTTAAAATAAAGGTACTTTTGTCTTTCTTTGTTAAAGAAAAAGCCAGAAGCCTACAGACGCTCAGCCAACATTTACACAGCGTCTAATCCTTTCATTGATCCTCAGCATGAACGCAGTTTAAGGCCTATTCCGGGATTAATATATACATTTTCATAACAGAACGCCTTTAAATAAAGATAATGCTGGAGAATTTTGCAATGAAGCCCAACGAATCTTGAAAAAAAAAAAGTTTGTGCGATGTACTGTAAGTAATAAACTGCAGTAGGCTTTTCACAAAAAGGTAATGTACGACTGGCAATCAGTTAGCGCTGCTCACTTTATAAAGCAGCAGCATGAAATAATTATGTGGGTTTTTACCACGTTGAAAATTAATCGAGGTAATAATATAGTTTCTCTGTAGTATCTCTGTTCATTTTTGATTAACTGAACTCCATTAAAGTTCACAGCAGATTTCACTTAAGGGACATGCAGTTCAGCAAATCACAATTTTATTATGATTTTTTTTAGTTACCCTAATGAACATCTCCCGGTTTGGATTAAGTGTGCAATTTGGGGGATAAAGTACGTAAGCAAGAAAAAGCATAAGAGATAAAAGAGCATCTTTGCTGTCTCACAAGATTCAGTGAATGTTAGCAAAAATGTTTTTGAAAAAAAATAATAATAAATCCTGTGAAAAAGTAGCTTCCTGCCTGAGATAATGAGAGGAAAGGGGAATCCTGGAGAGCATCAGCTCTGATAGTGTGGCTGATGGAGGTAGATTCTGGAAGGCAGCACGCATTTGTGTCTGAGGCTGATGATTGATTTCGTACGCTTGCTTTGATTTACGTGACGTTTTTAGAGGAGTCAAACACCAAGGCCAGCCAGAAGTGTATATCAAACACAGCCAAACCCTAAAACCTTACTTGAACGTAGACTATGAGAACTGAAGGAGTTGTGAAATACTGAAAGTTGTGGAATACTTAAGGTTGTGGAATACTGAAGGTCAAGGAATACTGAAAGCTGTAAAATACTAAAAGTTGTGGAATACTAAGGGTCATGAAATACTGAAAGTTGTGAAATACTGAAAGTTGTGGAATACTGAAGGCCGTGCAAAACTAAACATCTCGTGATTACAAAGAGTACTTGAAATGCTGATGGCTACTATTGTAACATGACCAATTATCCCTGCATTTACCCTAACTACAAAACCCAAACAAGAAAGCCAATTAAGTTACCAAAAAACCCCCACAAAGTTTTCCCCTCCAATTAGCTGCCATGTGCTTAATTCCTCCACACAAAACCGTAAGAGGATAAGCTCATATCAAAGAGCCGTCTTCCTGCTGTTAAAATAATCCGTGGTGATGATCTTCAGGAAAGACTTGGTGAAAAACATCATATTAACCCATTAGCATAATAGTGAGATGCCTGAGATAAGCAGAAAAGAATCTCACCTTGAGCTCCTCCAGGTCAGGTCTCTCCATGCTGACCACAGCAGCCAGGAGCTGGTCTTCTAGGCCATCCCGTGTTACTGTGAAGTTGACCAGCGTACACTGAGCCTGCAGCTCAGGCTGGTAGTGGGGGTTAGCCAGCTTAGTGTGGAGGATGAGCCGGAAACTAGGGTTGTACTCACATTCCTTGTCGCCGATCTTTATGTAACTGGAGTAAAGCAGTAGAGTTTTACTTGATAAAACTGTTTTACAGTTGCTGCTACAATAAATTCACAATAAAACTCTTGAGTGACTCATACATCCACCAGAATTGCTACAGTATATGAAGCATTTATGCTATGCTTATAAAGGTTAAATGCATGTATACTTGTTTTCTGAACAACTGTAAGCAATGTAAGATGCACATTGTTAATATTATGGAGGGGGATATACACACATGGACAAAAAGTGTTGGTACCCTTCCAGTAAAGAAAGAAAAACCCACAATGGTCACTGAAATATTGTGAAACTGACAAAAGTAATAAGAACTAAAAAAATTACTAAAAATTGAGTGATGAAAATCAGACATTGCTTTGAATTGTGGTTCAACAGCTTTAGGATAGTCAGATGTTTTGTTCTCGGCCATTCTTTGTTTTTAGCTGTGTGTTTATTATCCTGTTGGAGGACCCATGACCTGCGACTGAGACCAAGCTTTCTGACACCGGGCAGCACATTTCACCCCAGAATACCTTGATAGTCTTGAGATTTCATTGTAGACTTCTACACACTTTAGTTTAATTCATGTCCCTATGGTCAAGTTATTTTCAATATCTACTAGGGGTACCATAATTTTTGTCCAGTCTTATTGTGTTTTCAATACATTTTATTATTATTAATACTTTGTCAGTTTCACGGTATTTCAGTGACATTGTAGGTATTTCTCTCTTTAAATGAAGGGTGCCAACAACTTGTGTATACAGGACTTTGTGTTATTGATATTCTTTAAATGCAGAAATGTCAGTTTAAGAGGTGTTTTTATCTTGGTGATTCTACCTAGTTTTCATAAAACCTACCGTCCTTTCTTTATTGTTTCTCGACCCAGTAGGGGCCCAAGCACCGGATCAACCGTCTCCTCCAGATTTTCAATAAGGACAACTTCACCTGCAGATAAGGCTCTCTCAATTAAGTCTAAATATCTACAAACAAATAACAGACAGACAAATATATAAGAAAATAATATATATAAAGACAGCCGAATGTATTACTGAAAATATACTGAAATCTAGTATAGCCTCTATTGACGTTTACCCTCTCTGCCCAATCCTAATAACCCGAAGGTTATCTCCATATTTGTTCTTGATCCATTTTATCCCCTGAAGTTGAGGATCCACCATAAGTGGCCAGCGCTCACAGCTGGTTAAGATGGTAGCATTCTCAGTGGACATTCGATCAGCCGGAAGTCCTTCGTTTTGCCAGGTGGCAACATCTGCATCGTCCATCAGCATAGTGAGAGGGTCCAGACCTGGTGTGACCGGGATAGGCACCTGATAGAGAACAAGAAGACATGAGCAATTCACCAAACTCGCTTTGGGTTTTAGATCTAAGAGTAAACAATGTTAGAAAACTCACTCGAGTGAACAAACAGTGAGAGTGAGTGTTCTAATAAAGGTACCGAGATTACAGGAAAGCTGCTGATGTTGTCTGGCGGTGTACTGTATAAGAGCAGTTCTGGCAAAGAGTTTGCAGAGTAAACATTCTAGGATTTAACAGGCATGGAAATAAACTCACTTTAAGCTGGCTAATATAAGGTCTCCAGGTATTATCCATCAGTTCGTGGCGATAGCGCTTGGTGAAGTAGCCCAGATAAGAAACAAAGGCAGTGATGAGAAGAACATCCCCACACAGAGTCCTCTCCTGATGCTTGAAGTTAGCCACTGCCTCGGCCCAGCGCACGTTCTCAGACGCCAAACCTCCAACCTGAGAAGAGGGAATGATTCACTAGCATGAATATGAATCATCTAGTTACGACCATTGATAACAGTTCATCCAAATTGTTTTGGAAGCAGCGTTTTAACTTATCTTATGATTGGCTCATATTAGGAAAGAGTAATGATGACAGCTTTTGCTCCTGGGGCTCTAACTGACAGATCTGTCTAACTGTCTGCTTTGTTTATTGTGTAATTAAGACCTAAGCTGCCAAAATTACCTGAATGGAATTTTTTCAGATCATCATGATCTTCATAGAAATGTACTGGCTTCCAGAGGAGAGCAAAGCAATACTGCCAGAAATCATATACTGGTGTGTGTGCATGTGTGTGTGTGTTTGGAAGGGAGGGTTCTCACCAGGCGGTTGGCAAGAGAGATTGTGCGTGCTGTGGTCTCGGCCTCTTGTTGGCACTTCAGCTTGTCTGCTGTGGCTTTCTCAAATTTTGCCGTCAGTTTTGCCAAGTTCTCATTAAGGAGCTGTCAGGGGGAGAGGAGGAATAGAAGTTGTTAAGGGAGAGAGAGAGAGAGAGAGAGAGAGAGAGAGAGAGAGAGAGAGAGAGAGAGAGAGAGAGAGACATAAATGAATGTCTAAATGCTATTCATATAAGACTATAAACAAGGTATTTGTTTATACTCTTTGTAGCCTTGAAAAGTTAACAAAGAGTTAGCTCAACAATGAATTCTTACTGCAGTGATAGTAACCCGAGGACAAAAACAATTAGCAGCTGAAAACACAGCTTTATCACTTTGAACTACAAGACCAAAACATTTTTTGAGAAGTGATTTCAACCTGTACCATTTCTGAGAAGAGATATTATGCGCACATAACAATGCTTCTGAACATTGTCATGTTGTTGGAGGAGAAAAGCACGCCAAGTACAACTGACTCACATTGATTTTTGCTTTAATGACTGAGAGTTTCTCCTGAGCAGATGCTAGCTCTGCATTGGCTTTGCTCAGGGCTTGTCTCTTGGGCTCCACTTCACAGTAAACCTCATAGAACTTTACAATGTTAATAACCCAGGAGCAGAGGCCTGCCGCAGCGTAGGACTTTGCTGCCACCAGCTCCGGTTTGAACTCTGGGTCCTGCAGGTACGGCTGGATGGCTTTCAGGCAGTTCTCATTGATGTTCTCCTTGTCAAAGTTTATCAAAGCATCAAGGAAGGTGTCAACTTTAGCCATCATGACTTTAGCTGCTTTCCAGCTGCGATCTTTGGGAACTTTGCCCCTAGGAGCCATTAGGACCATGACGGCAGCGGTCACGTTGGTAACAGCAGTCACAGGAGCACCAAAGGACCTCAACTCGGTCAGATTGTTCTAGAGAAGAAATACAAACTATTAAATATCAGCTCATACTACATAGCATAAACAAACACTCACTCTCATTGTTCAAAAGTAACAAAATAGTTTAAAGGAAAAAAGGAGCAGAGCAAAAATATTGGCATAGGCTAGCAAAATAAATAAATAAATAAATAAATAAATAAATAAATAAATAAATAGCCACAATAAAATATTTAAACCTGTGTCAAAAACAGACAAAGGTCAACAGGGAAAAAAACAGACATACAAAGAGGCTTAGAAACATCATGGACCAGAGCAAAACCACGGTGTTCATACAGTCCGGTAGCCGTGATTGTTGCCTGGGGTGAAGCGTTTGTGATTTTATGTGAATTGACAGTTAGTAACTTTACTGGCAACTTTCGCCAGCTATTTTGGTAAGAAGGGTCTATCTACAATCTGCAGATCAGTGGGTGTGTATACCCTGATAGCTTACAAATGTCAGCAGAACGTTTGCAATTTATATCTCAACAATCTCTCAGATGGTTAATTTGCTAACTTGGAAGATGTCATGGTGTGTTTTCATCAGCTTCATCCGTCACCCTTTTGCACAATGTGTAACTTTCAGTGTTGTAAGACGGCTAATGATTTATTTAATCTCCAAACTCACACCATGTGATAAGCAGATTACATTTAATCAAAAGTTCCCTTCACGCAGTCTCCCATGATTAACTGACATAACAGTTTTTGGGGAACAATTTAGCAGGTAGCACACGACTGACTACAGTGAGCTACTGAATAAATATTGTTGTCTGAAGCTGCAAAACGCTACAGTGAGGAAAAATTACATTGCATTGGTGTCTTGCCAATTAGCAAATGAACAAGAGAGAGAGAGAGTGTGACAGAGAGAGAGAGAGAGAGAGAGAGAGAGAGAGAGAGAGAGAGAGAGAGAGAGAGCTTTCAAACAGTAGTTTAATTAACTTTTTTTTACAATTAGCGGTGAATATACAAACATGAACAAATATTTTCAGAAATCCTTTCAGAGTTATCCTATGTTAGCAAGCTAGCAGGAATGGGTGGTTAAATGCTTATAACCATTTAATAATTATTTAACAAAAACACTAACACCCCTCTAAGATATTCTGTCACTGGGGTTATCCATGTGACAAACATTAGTATTTGTCACATGGATATATTCTTTATGATATTTAATTAGCATTAAATATCATAAAATAACAAGCATAATTAAAAAAAAAATCCAGAATGCTGTCAGGTTAGCTTAGCTGTTTTTAGCAGTTAAACATGATTTATAAGATTGCCTCAGTGTGCCTTCTGTTAGCTAGCAGTCTAGCTTTCAGGCTATAGATATAAATTAATATCCTTTCATTATTCCTGTCAGGTTATCTCATGTTAGCCCAATCTGTGAAAAATACACAAGCCAGCTAGTTACCAATGATGAACATGGCATTTAGTTACCTACTCGAAGACTTCCATATGGTTTTTAGTGATCTTAAAGTCATGTTCAGAGCTGCTCTTATTTCCATATGCACTTAATAGCACATGAACATACATTTCCATATATTAACATAAGGACACACTTCTGTGGTCTGCAATCTGCAAACGAACCCTGCTGACACCTGTGGATGACGTAAGCGAGCTGCTCATCCTAAAGCAAACCTGTATTAATTTAGTCATGTCATGTGCCCCCTTGAGCTTTCATTTCATTACCACTTGTTTACATCAGAGCTAGATGCCACTTGTCATTCCTGTACAGCTTATATGTTCTCACCTTGTGGCCAAACCTGGCAACATATAGAGAGCCTGAAAGGAAAGGGCTGACAGAATAAACAGCAACCCGGAGTGCAGAGAGAATGAAAAAGCAATGGACAGTTCACAAGGGGTGGAAAGACAGAACTAACAAGCCGAAGTATGTAGTTTCAGGCTGTGGAGCATATGTAGCTTTAGGCTGTGACAATTTGTACTTATTAACAGTAATTAGAGTGTTTATACCGTAGATTTGTAATAAACGTATGCTAAATCATTTATTAATTCTAAATTATTTTTCAAATTCTTAAGGCTCTAGGTTGTTGATTGGATGATCGTGGTTCAAGCTGCAGCCCCAGCACTGCCAAGCTGCCACTGATGGGCCCTTGAGCAAGGCCCTTAACCCTCTCTGCTCTGGGGGCGCAGTATGAGTTCTGACCCTGCACTTTGACCCCAAGTTCCACAGTTGGGATATGCCAAGAAAGAATTTCACTGTGCTGTAATGTATAGGTGACAAAAATAAACACTTAGGTACACTTTGATAAATTTCGACTTCACTATACTGTGTCCTGTATTTTATCTTAATAGCACAATCCCTATAATAAAATCATGCCCCTATATACAGTAGCAGCACCACAGAGCACCGAGAGTTTTTAAGAAGATATGCTGGGTAGTGTGTTTGACCTTGTTGAGTGTGTTGAGAGCTTCCTGGGCTGCTATAAGAGCAGGCTCAGCCTTGGCCAGATCTGTCTCGCAGTCCCTCTGCTTTCTGCCCACAACTTCTGCTATGCTGGCGACCTTTTGCTCCTCTTCGTCGGCCATAGCCTTTTCCCGACTCACCTTCTCCGTCTCTACCCCCACCACCTGAATCAGTTTGTCTGCGTCCTCGTTCTTCTGCTTTAATTCCACCTCCTGAGCAGCCAACTTGGCCTTCAGGTCATCCACCTACCGCATGAAACAAAACAATTTGTGAGAAATGATAAACAAGCTTTAGAGAAGGTGTATAACATATATTTTTATAGTGATGTGAAAATAAAGAAGAAAGAAAAATGCACTGAAGTTTATTTTCAACGATTTTCGCACACCGATGATCCGTGGTCCTGCATTCTGACTCTCCCTGATACTAAGACGTGATACTGATACTAATTGACCAAGCCTACTCTATTATGATTCTTATCCAGCTGTTAATCTTTAATATGAATCTTCAATAATCTTCAGCAGTGGCATGGGGTGATTGAAAATGCTTGAGGGAGAAAAAAGTTGCACATCTAGCACATCCAGTTCTTTCCTGAAAAGACATTTGTAATACTTAGATTTTTTTTTCATTTGCTACCTTCCTTATTCATCGTGTCGTACTTTATGTTCAATTCCATTCAAGTCATTTTCTTAATGTTTTATTTTTCTTGTATTTGATCAATTCACTGCTTAACTTCACTGGCGTTTCTTTCAAACTTGCCTTTTTTCTGTTTTTTTTTTTTTTAATGCCTGTGCATGTTTTACATGCAATCCTATGGGAAGCAACCACAAAGCGGGATAGATGGGATGACTTTTCAAAAACACTGCCACTAGCATTTTTTCACTATTTTATTTTTTTTGCTCACAGTGGAGTGCTTTGAAAAGTTGAAATATTTAAAAAAAAAGTGTTGAGTGTTTTCAACCAACCAGGTTACAAGTTTGGGGGAAAGTGATGATGGAATAAACACTGAAACAAGGCACATATACGCACATATAATATTTGCATATATAATAATATTTATGAAATGTTGAATAGAAAATATTTCACTTGCATTAGTGCAACAGTGCAATGCAACTTAAAACAATGTGTGTTAAATTCAGCAGTACACAATGTAACCTCCCACTTTAATCATGTTTGTTACACATGCAGCTCTTCTTCTATTGATTTTCTTCCTCTAAAACTACAGTGGAGGTAAACATCCATTCTCCAAGTTTATTTATGCGCTCATCAGAGGAGCCATTTTTGTTACAACACAAAGACATTCCAGCTAGCACTTTTTTGTATGTTTAAAAAAATAGAAAGTGTAAAAATCAAGTCTTAACTGCTCATTAACAATAAACAATACATTTCATGAAGACATTTTATAGTTTCATAGTAACTAAAGTGGCAGTAGTAACAGGGTTTATTACTGCTAGCATGTCAGATTTTATAGATTTTTAGTCACTGTGGAAAACAACATTGCATTCACCAAGCAAATATTTGCTAGGCTTATTTTAACTTGTGGTAAACAAGATGGTTTTTAAGTTAAGATTTTCTGCATTATTGATATAAGATGCATGATAGTTAAGACCAAGAAAGGTAGAATCTGCATTTTTTTACTTCAGACATCAAGTAAGACTGTAATGAAGTGAATGCATTTCATTTTGATTCATGATCATTTAAAAAGACAACAACAATACTAATACTACTACTACTACTACTACTACTACTACTACTACTAATAATAATAATAGCATCAACAACAACAATACTACTACTAATAATAATATCAACAACAACAATCCTACTACTACTACAACAACAATAACAATACTACTACTACTACAACAATAAAAACAATACTACTACTACTACTACTACTACTACTACTACTACTACTAAAAAAAGCAACAATAAAAAGACAACAACAACAACAGCAACAACAATACTACTACTACTAATAATAGCAACAACAAGAACAACAATACTACTACTAATAATAGCAACAACAACAACAACAATCCTACTACTACTACAACAATAACAATACTATTACAACAACAATACCACTACAACAACAACAATACTTCTACTACAACAATAACACTACTACTACTACTACTACTACTACTACTACTACTACTACTACTAAAAAAGCAACAATAAAAAGACTACAACAATACAACAACAACAACAACAACAATACTACTACTATTACAACAACAATACAACAACAATGCTACTACTACAACAATACAACAACAACACTACTACAACAACAATGCTACTGCTACTACGACTACTACTACTACTACAATACTACTACTACAACAACAACAACCACAACAACAATACTACTTCTAATAATAATAATAGCAACAACAACAATACAACAACAACAGTTCTTCTACTACTACTATTACTAACACCAACAACAATAACAACAACAGAAACAACAATACTACTACTGCTAATAATAGCAACAACAACAGCAATAACAACAACAACAGGAACAACAACAATACTGCTACTGCTAATAATAGCAACAACAACAGCAATAACAACAGCACTACTACTAATAATATTAGCAACAACAACATTATTACTACTACTTCTACAACAGCAGCAGCAACAACAACAACAACAAAAATACTAATACTACTAATAACTACAGCAACAACAACAACAAAAGCAATAACAACAGCAACTATAACAACAATACCACTAGTAACATCATCATACTCTGTCCAACCCTAACAACAACAACACTACTATTACAGCAGCAAAGACAGAACAACAGAACAAAAATACTACTACTACTAACAAGAACTATAGCAATAACAACAACAACAATACTACTCCTAACAACAAACAACAACAACAACAACAACAACAACAACAATGCTACCACTACTAATAACAAAAACAGCACCAGCACTACTACTGAAACTGCTAACAAAAATAACAGCAGCTACAACAATATCAACAACAATAACAACAATAATCATAAAAATATTCATTAAAAAATCTTCATCGTCATCATCATCATCATCATCATCATCATCATCATCACTTTTAAAAAATCTGTTAGAATGTGTAGAGTGTACAGAAGGTATTGAATACAGCATCTGCTGTATGCTGTATTTGTCACAAGCATCATAATCATTAAAATATAAAAACTAATGAATTTGTCATTATCATCTAATTGCATCTCTAGAGCTTATGAATAACAGATTATTTGCTATTGTTTTGGAGTTGAATTAAAACTGTATTTATGATTTTTATCTGAGAAATGAGCGTGTTGTTATTTTTAATTGATACTGCACACACAGAAAAAAAAAACAATACAGAAATGAAGGCTGCAGTAGATATGATTGATGCAGTTACTTTAATAGTCAAAGTCTTTCCTAATTATAAAATGCTTGATAAGGCCATTTTCCAGTGAGCACTGTCAGAGAGGGAAAAGTCAATCAGAGGAGAGAATTGCAATGAAGTAATTAGCTATACAACTGCCATCAGTAACAATCTAAAACAGCATGATGTACGAACGAGACTGCAGAAATTGTTAGATGAGTAAAGTATAAAAAAAGAAACAAAAACTTCCTTTGCAATCTCAACACTTCTCAAGGTACATGAGAAATCAAAAGGAGATTTCTTTTTTTCCAAATGAGCTGATTAGTCAGAAGAAAATGAGACGTCTGGGACAAACCACCTTCCTGGTAGCGGAATGGCGAAACACACAAAATCAAGTTGCTATCGTGTGGGTAATTAAAAAGATGAATAGGAGGTAGAGATGATGGAGTACTAATTGCTCACGAAAGCACAGTCAGAAAGCACACTTAAATCCCACTTCATCCGAGTTTCTCCCTGTTCGCTCTCCAAGCTGCATGAAACAGCTATAATGATCCCCACTTCTGCAGAAGAAAAGGTACTCAGAGAACTACATGCGACTTCGGAGCAGAGACTGAACCACATCGAGGCTGAAGATTCCATCAAAGCTTAAGGGGCCGGTATGACCTCTGTTAAACGCTTTTCATGCTTCTCTCAAAGACAAGAGGAAGACCGAAGATTAAACGTAACTATATCTGTGTGAACACGAACCAGCAAACATTATTATAAAGAGTTTTGGGAGAAAAAAAAGGTGTTTATGGTTAATAAAGCAGCCTTATCTAGTTTTATAGCAGAATTGAAACCAAATATTAGATGTTTTCAGTGAGAAGGTAAAAAAAATCTGATTTTGAAGTCTCAAAGTGTGCTTAAAGCAATAAGCCAATTTTACACAATCTAATAATGGATCTAATAAATGGATCTAATAAAGGATAACCTGGCAAAAATCCATATAAAGTCTCCAGAATGCGAGAAGGTATCAGCTAGTTTGCATCAATATTCGCTAATTACATGTTACAGCGGTCCCACTTCAATAAAGCCGAGCGCTACAACACCAATAAACTTTCTCTCTCATTAACACCCACTTCTTATTTTGATAGCCAGCCAGCTATCACTCCTGACCCGACCATCTTTCCCACTCCCTCTTCTTCATCATCTGTTCCCCAGACGCAAATCTAAACAAACCACTCCAGTGGGCGTCAATCTCTCTCTCTCTCTCTCTCTCTCTCTCTCTCTGTCTCTGCACAATAGAGTGTTTCAAATCAGTTTCCCCACCTTCCTCTCGAGAAGTGTGACTTATGCGTGCAAATGAGATCTCCAATTGCTGCTGCATTCAAAGCGTAGCCAGGTCCAAAAAAATGTCACCCCAAAGCCATTAGTTTGCGAATGAAATGCGAGCTTTAGCAGGTCTGCACCTCTGGGATTCACACCCACCTGCTTCTAACCTGACACGAGCTGCCTTGAGAAGTCCCGGTGCAACTCATAACACACAGCAGCTTAAAATGAACCAGCGCCAAAAAGCAAGGCAAAGTCGGGAGGATAATATCTGGAGATAACATGGTTTTAAAGTTCTAGCAGCCATTCATTAAACATTATTAACCTCAAGATTATGCAGAATTACATGTTGGCTTGACACGGGCGATGTCTGGGCAGTAATTTATTCTGTAGACCTTCCTGACCTATTTTTTTTTTAACACACACAGTGTGTGGGGTTCAAAGAATTGACACCGAATGACCTATTCATTCTATTTCTTGAAATCTACAGGGAGAACTTACGGCAGAAAGGGGAAAAAAAATAAAGAGCCGTAATGGCCCTCCAAATAGAACCAATTAAAGCTCATTCCAGTGTGTCTTTTTAAAGAGACAACTACGGAGGTGGTAATATGAAAATACAACGGCTTCTGTCGGGAAGAAGCTGCTGATGTTAATTTTCACGATGGCTCATTTGAGTAACCGTGGACTGCTGCTGTATAACTAAAAAACACAAAGCAGTGAATCAAATCTGGTGGGTTACAGTGATGCACAATGTCAGCTTAGGTTTTCTGATCATGCTCTCATTTGGGAAACTGCTGACTGATGCAGAAGATCCATCTGGAGCTCTGATGTTACTAGGCTTAAAAACAATCTATTTCGCTGGATTAACCCGTTTGTTGTTGTATTGCTGAGTATGTAAGCTGGTTATATTGATCATTTAAAATGGCAAGGTGCTATTATGGACAGTAAGGTACATAACCTAACTCTTCTGTGTCCCGACACTCATACTACACATGTTGTGGACACACACAGGTTACTATCTGAAGAAGTGCACACGAGCATCAGGAGTGGTCTCGGGTTCTCTGTGCGCTTCCTAGTCCATACAACAGCCTTCACATTACCAATACTTCATGTGAAACCTCCATGTTTCACGCTTAACTGACAGTGTTATGGAAAGGAAGAAAGACTTACTTGAGCCGAAGTGCTGTTGAGCTTCTGCAGGCCATTTTCTAGTCGCTCCATTTTCATGCTGAGGTCCTTCCTTTTGAGAGCCAGCAGGTTCCTGTACAGTTTTATCTGCTCCAGGAAAGACTTGGGTGTCGTGTAGTTGTATCGTCTGTCATTGACCAAATAGTCCTTCGAGGTTTTGTTGACGCTGATGTGGACATAAGCCATAAACTTACTCACAGAGTCCTTCACTTGTGGCTAGACACGAGGGAAAAAAAAAGAAATCTAATTTCCATCTGAGTATAAAAGAACAGCACCTTGCCAGAGGTGTCAGTGCATTCATTTCTGATCATCATTTCATTTCCCTTCCAAACACGACACTGAGTATGACTTTACACCACCCGGTGAAGGCTAATTATTTCTTTCATGACTCCAGGCATCTTGTC